>NC_081413.1:587476151-587776151 GCF_030272615.1 Cryptomeria japonica | reverse complement strand
TTGTGAGTATTAAATATCACATTAAGATGAGGAGAATGCCGCATAATCTGACTTATAGAGAGAAGGTTTAGTTCCATGCCTGGAACATAGTATGCATTGAGGAATATAAGATTCCTCCCACCAAACTATATCTAAACATTGTCCTTGTTGACAACGGTATACTATTCACCTCCTCCAAATATGATTGAATCTGTATAGAGAGACGATTTTGTAAATCAGTCATGCCTGTGAGTGAAATGTCAAGAAGCACCAGAATCTATATACCAGGCATAAGAATTCACAAGGTCTATAGGTATTTTATCCATGAAGGCATAAAATGCAGACTCTTTCTACTCTCGGTGCTCAACAACATTGGCTTTAGGCTGAGAACCCCTTTCTTTCATTTTTTGGAAGCTATCTAATTGCGATAATCCTTGATCATATGATCGTATTTATGACAATAGTTTCATTGAACCTTCTTTGTTTTTAACGATCCTGAGATTGACTACAACCCTTTTTTCTAAGATGACAGAGATGATTGAGATTTTCCTTTATCCTTGTGAAGGGATTTGGTTGCAAAGGCTTGCTCTAAGGAGGATGAAGTGGAACTACTACAAGTTGTTTTTTCCAACGATCTCGATTTAGAAGTTTGGTGCATAACTCTAGAAACTTCAAATCAACATTCGTTGAAGTAATGTTGAGAATTTCTATGAAGTGCTCATAGGATTCTAGTAGGCTTTTCAAGGTGATTACTACCATATCCTTTTCCTCCATTTTTCGACCAATAACTTTGAGCTGATCTCGAATGTCCTTAATCTTTGTGAGATGCTCCTGTAAGGATATATGTTCATCCATCATAATGGAGAACAATTAGATTTTCATAAAGAAATCTCAACTTTTGTTGGACATCTCATGCAACTCCTCTAGATGCTTCCAGATTTATGATGCTGACTTGCTAGAGGGAATCTAAGGCAACTGGTCATCTATGATGGAGAGCTTAAGGAGAATGAATTATTCTTGATTCAGGTTATCAAACTTGTCTTGATTTGATCTGGTTATGGTAGGATGAGACTCTTTTCCCAAAATAAGATCATCAAGGAGACGATATTCAAAGATCGCCAACATGTGTTGCTTCGAGGTGTTATAGTTATTGTCATTCAATCTATGACTACCTTCTAACATTAAGTTGGCTAATGATGTCATCTTGCATGCTCCCCAATGCATGGAAAATAAGAAATCTAAAAAGGCATAAAAATCGGGGTAAAATTTCTTGCAAGCCTAGAAAACTTTGATGACAACCCAGAAAAGAGAATAAAAAACCTAGAAGGAATTTAGTGTTGGATTTTTGAAAGAATCAATGAACAGAGGACTTTTGTTAAAATCCTAGTAGCGGATCTAAAAAAATCTTCAAAAACCTAGAAGATAAAAAATCGCATGTAGAGGTTCATGCCACAAATTTGTAGATGATGGAAAATATGAAGAAGTCGTCACCCAAAAATGCAGACACAAAAAAAGACCCGTCAAATAGCATAAATCCTCAAGCAAAAACAAACAACTACAGAGAACATGTACCAACACAATATGAACTTTCACAAAAAACCCTGAAAGAAAATCATGATCGCCATAAAAAATCATAGAAGTCACATAATGCAGAGGGTCAAGGGTATGATGCGAGCAGAGAAAACCATCGCGTAGGCAACCAAAAAATTGCATCACCCATAGAAAGGAAAAAAATCTGTCACGGGTTGTAGGTAGATGGAGGGTGATCGCAAAATTTTGAAAATAAATCACGAAATCCCACTGAAGTCACTAAAAAATGTGTGGTCATGAAAAATCGTGGGAGAGAGGCTTGCAAAACACAAATCACGTGAACAAAGATCAGGGATTGTTTTTAAAAAATTCATCACGATTTTTGCAGGAATCGCACTCTAAAGACATGAACATGCGGGAATCCGCAAAATGAGGTCGCAGAAGGGTTCGGAAAAAAATCCCACCTAGAAAATGTTCTTTCAGAAACCTTTAAAAATTTCTTTCAAAATCTTTTAGAATTTTTATTTTTTATTTTTAATTCTTCGGGCTCTGATACCATATTACTGAGAAGTAATTGGTAAAAACTTAATTGTAATTACAGAATTACCAATATATCATTATAAAGAATTACAACAATGATGTTTCTAAAAAGAAACAGTCATAAATAGAAACAAACTAAATCAAACTAATTATTTACAAAATATTACATAATTGACCATTAATTAATAATAAATAATATTATTCTAATAAAGCTTCATATCTGCTCACAGTTTTGGGTTTATGTATATATTAGAGTTGAGGTCATGGTTTTAATAAAAATAATATTCATTTTGATATTATTTACTTTCTTGTCAAGTTTGGTGAAGTTTGGGGTTGATTTGACAATCATATCTACAAATTGGGTACATAGTTTATAAGATTTATTGTTAAATCTTTGCTGGTATTTTAGTTTATTTGGAAAGATTATTATATGAGGATTTGAAATAATAAGCCAACTATAACTTCCTATCCCTTGATGCAAATTTAATTTTATATCACAAATTTATAAGTTTGGGACATTATAGTGGTATTAGAGCTGAGATATTACCAACCTGTAGGGTTCTGAGATGCTAATTGTGGGAGACTTTTACAGATTTATCTACATGGGTTTGGAAATTGATATTTTAGTATCCAAAATATCAAAATGGTTTGATGAATATTTCATCAAATGTATAATTTCTAAGGAAGCCCTCACATTTTATGAATATGCAAATCTCACCAAGAAATATATACCTCGAGAAGGAGAGGTTTTCATAGCTTTTGATGAGTATCTTTTAGAGGGAAAATTTGAAGTATCATTTGAAGACTAATTCATGAGGACAAGGAAGGAGGGTGTTAAGATGGAAAAGGTTGAAAATACTAAAAATCAAGAAAAACAAATCTAAAGGTTGAGATTTAGGACTGTTGGCATGAGACATTGCACTAATGATCGGATGTTGTCATTAATGGAAACTAACAAAGTGAGTTAGGTATCCAATCCATAGCTCATGATCCATTCATTCCATAAGATTGATTGAGGTCCAGTGAGGTCTGATAAGAAGAACAATGTATCAGGTAGAGTGTGCATTTTTGTGGTCAGCAGATTATTTTGGTTAAGTATTTTTCCTTGTGGATCTGGGAGATGTATTGTGGATATGAAATTTAACTTATTCTAGGATTGTGAGCTCTGGTATTTATTTTAGTGTTGGTTGGAAGATTCGATAGAATTTTTCTGGTATAACAGTATTTTGGTGCAATAGAGTGTGAAGATTGGTTGTGCGGATCGTGCAGAGTAATTTTGATGGTTGTTTATGTGTTCGAGGTCAATGAGTTGACATATGTGAAGAGTGTGGACATCTTGTTTTGGTTTTCTTAGTTGTTTTGGGATCAGATTGAACTGACTTGGGTAACACATTTCATGTTCTGTGTTATGCAGTTTTTAGGTCGACATGGAGTTGATCTAATTTGTTGATGCAGATATATCAGTCCGATTGATATGATCATTTGGTAAGAAAGTGATGATGGAGGAAGTATGTATGAGAGATTGTGCATAGTTTCACTTGTGCGATTGAAAGATTTGTGTTCTGATATGTTACAGGGTAGACAAAAACAGAGCAATGTGTTAGAACAGTGGTAGAAGACTATTTCTGCTTAACCAAAATTATGTTTTGGAATTTGTAGATTCTATCCATCAATTCATTCAATTAATTATCATTTGTAATCTTGTGTAGGACAGTGAGTCCTTTGGGGGTTGTAGCCCTCTTCTTTGTAATTGAGCAGGGAACTTTAGGCAATGTGCCCAAATGCATGTGCATTCTCCTTGTAGTATTATTATACTCCTAATCACAGTATTATAATTGTGGTTCTTAATCCCGCCATGGTTTTTCCCTTAACCAGGTTTCCACGTAAAAATCTTGGTGTTATGGTGTTGTTGATCTTGGCTTTGTGTTTATGCATTTACTTTTCTTTATTTGCATAAGGTGGTTGTATGATCAGGTTATTAAAATTGAATTTATGAAACACTGATTCACCCCCCCTCTCATTGTTTCCTTGATTCCAACAATTGGTATTAGAGCTAAGTTGCTCGAAAGGAGCCTAACAACTTAAGGGTGATCTAGGAAGGTGTCTTAATGGATTGCAGTGGTCATACACAATAGTTGCTTATTACACTTGATGATTTTGATCAACCCAAAGCCAAAGTCCGAGAATTGAAAACAAATCTCAAAGATGCTAAAAACTTAACTCAGGCATTAAAGGAGCAATTAAATAAATCCAAGGAAAAGAGAAAAGAGCTTGTTGATTAGCATCGGGAGAAAGAAAGTCAAAGCATTGATGAAAATTCCATGAAAGAAAAGACAGAAGAATGTGATAGACTTGTAAGAGTTAACACACTTCAGAAGAATGAGATGGTAGCCATTTTGATGAAATTGACAAAGGAGATTGAAGACCGGAAGAAGAATGAGGAAAGCTTGAATGATTTACTAAAGGATAGATCTGATGAGTGTTGCAAACTAAATAATGAAAATGACCTATTGAAGCTTGAATTGATGCAATCCAAAAATAATGAGCAAGAGCTTGAAAGATAGATCATAATTCTGAGAGATGAACTTAACACTGCTAATGAATACAAAGAAAAATTCAATTCTAGCTCAGCTAAGATAAATGAAATGATACAAAGTCAGAAGAATAAAGGTGATATGGGAGGACATGGATTTGAGAAAGAAGAAAGCTTTAGATCTGGTCAAAGAAATCAACAGAAGAACAAGAGAACTCTGATAAGACAACCTAATGCTTATAAATTCAATGGTAAATTCTTTGTTTGCAATAAATTTGGTCATATAGCAAGTCAATGCAAAAATAGAGAAAAACAAAATAATTCATCATTCACTGGCCAATGTTTCAATTGCAATAAATATGGTCATAAGTCAATTGAATGTAGAAGTATGGTGAACAAGAAAATATAAGATGCTATTCTTGTGTAAGATTTGGACATATTACTAACCAATGCATATCCAAGGGAAATCAAAGTAATTTTAGGCCTAATCAAAGAAACAACATTACTTTCTATGCTTGCAACAAAACCGATCACATTGCAAAATACTGTAGAAGCAAAAATGTGAAGAATGCTTCGGCAGACAAGAAAAATATCATGATAAGGGAAAAGAAAAGGTTGAAGAAATTAGAGAGAAGTACAAGAAGAAGTGGGTCAAGAAGAGAGACTCTGAGGCAGGAAATGGGTCCGCACCTAATTTTGGTGTTGGAACCTCATCTAAAAACTAAGATAAGGCATCCATCCTTGGGGGAAGCTTTCATGAAAATCTTTCAAACCCTTTGTGTAAGATTTGTGCCTGATTTTGGCAGGTTACAAAGGTATATATGACTATTGCATATATAGATGATGAATTTCTAGAAGAATCTAAAGTTTTGCAGATGATGTTTGTGAAATGTAGGGTATCCAAAAGTATTAGGGTTAAGTGCATTTATTGCAGTGAAAATTTAGATATGTGAAGGATAAAAGGCAATTTAATCATTCATTTCTCACCTTGCATTCTAATCATAAGAGAAAAAGAGCACATTAAAGGAGAATTTGTAGAGATTATGAAGTGATATCCAAATTTAGTGTGCAATTTTAAGTCTAGTCGAAAGGTATTTAACAGTGAAAGCCCCTTTTTCCATTTGAAGTTTGAAATTTGAATTCATTAAGATGAATGTGTCTAGCACTGCAACTCCTTTGGTCATTGAAATCACTAAGCATTCGTGGCCTACCTTGAATAATCGTCCATTCATTTCGATGGAAGATGAGCCTGAGAGTGCATTTTCATTTGTTCCCTATGAAGTGCTACATATTGAAGATATTACGGTTTATACACACTGCCCCATTAAAAAATTAGATAGCACATAAATGCTAAACCTGCACAACAACTAGCTACTAGACAAGACTTTGATATTGAAACCAAAATTTTATGATTTGGAGAACAAGGGTTTTGCATAGTTCATCAAATTTCTGAAGTTCTATGAATGGGAATGGATCCGGTACATCTTGAGTTGAGTTCATTATGATTTTTTCTAGTTGGATAATCCCCACAAAATCATGAAGATGGTCATTTAGGTTGTAACTGGATTATGTGCAAATGGAGAATTGTCATCCCAGAAAGCAGTGAAGAATAAAATTTTGATCAATGCAACAGGATCAAAATTTGGCAAACGGGCGATGACAATCAACAGGATTTTGGAACACGACATCAGATTTGCATCAATGGTCATTATGTACAAAATCTATTTTTCTAGCACAGAAAATTCTATTTCTGGTACTACTATTTATACTGCATATGAGATGATGTGAGAGAACAAGAAATATGATCTTTGTAAATTTCTTTAGTGTGAGCTTATAAAAAATATTAGGAAGATCAAAGAAAATAACAAACATCCTTTCAAATTTGGAACACTACTTCTACGTCTACTTTTATACTTTATGAAGGAGGTCTTGGGTCTTGGTCCAATGCAATGGGCATTTGATAGACCTATAGGAGTTCAGATCTGAGAACACTTGTACAATTTCGGTGACTCCAAGGCCTAAAGAAAGAATCTATGGGGTTATTTCAAGAACTTCCCAAAGGAAATGCATGATAGGGAAATGATACCTAAGTCTATTCTAGAGATATATTAAGATAACATCTACTTTATAGTAACTATTGATCAGTGTTTGATGGAAGCTATAGAGCCCCAGATTATATGGACCATGCCTATGGGCTAACGGTCAAAGAACAAATTTTGGAACTGTACACACAACATATGTTGAGAAAACCAATGGACCCTAATAAGGGAAGATTCAGGACATAGAAGGAGAAAAGTTTAAAACTTCATTGTTTGAAAAGAAGTAGAGGCTTTTACAGAAAGTATGGGAATAACTAAAGAAGTTGTGCAGAAATCTAGAGAAGAAAATATTCTCGAAGGACCAGTCTGTGAAGAATGAAGCAAAACCAAAAGAATCTAAGCTTAAGCCCGAGCAAGTTAGAAGCACAACTCCTTCCTCTGGTCCTACAAAATTAACAAGCAAACCTAAATATTCAATCAAGCCATCTGGTAGTGAAAAGAAGAGGAAGATAGACACCTTTATGACTTTGGATGAAGAAGAGACAAAATATGAAGCTACAAAGGAAGTGAAGGCCCAAATTCCTAAAGTTTCCAAAATATCAAAAGAGAAGCCTACCAGTAAAACAATATCTAGTAAGAAATCTAAGTCAACTAAGTTTGAGAAGATTTGAAACAAGGAAAATTTACTATTGTTCCTCCTATAACATTACAACAAATTGTAAATGAAGTTGTTAAGAATGGTAATTTGAAACCACTATCTGAGTGGTATGATAATTTTGATGATTTTGGTAAGTGAACTTATTATCTTGTCATTCGTCCTTCATAACAAGAGTAAGTCACCCTACAAAATTTTATTCGAGTCCTTATCTTTCTAGAAATTCCTTGGTTCAATCCTTAATCCGAATGTAAATTGTCTCTTCATCCGTAACACCAAGTTTTAATGGTCAGTTTGAACCCCATGAACTCATTGAACCATTTTGAAGGGAGTTCATAATGTTCATTTAGGTTCTGCAAGTTCTAAGGTGTCTAAAAGGTTTTCATGCTAACGTTCACTCAAGTGTTTTGCAGCATTTCTTTTTCATGGTTGTGTATGATGTGTTATATCCTCTTTCTCCAGGCCGTGAACCCTTTGAACCTTGTTCAAACAGTTCAGTGGTGTTCAACATGTTCAATGAAGTTCAAAAGATCAGCGGCACTTAACCGAGTTAATCCTTTCAAAGAGAATTTTATTGGCACAGTGTACACCTTGAACTACCTGATCTCTCGTGAAGTCAGTTCAAATTGTCCATGCGTGTTCAAATCAGGTGGGTCCCATGGACTAAAGGACATGATGGTACATTTATTGCTAAGTATGATGAAGACTGAACCATATCTTAGGTGACGTCAACTGGTTGAGTTTTCAAGGCAAGTAATCATTTTTGGGAATTGGCGGTTACTCCAAAAATGCCGCCATGCATTCAATGCATGCGTGTTATGTCCAATCCCAATGCTCAACACATTTGGGTTGATGATCAGAATTAATGCACTAAATAAGTTTGTATCACTTCTTTTTGCTATAAGGTATGAAGTGATTAATTTCTGAAACTTGTTCTTCATTGCTATGGAGTTTTTGATAGTAGGTTTGTTTGTTGGTAGTCTTTCGATTGGTCTCAACTGTGAAGGTGAGTTTGTTTCCTTTCTTCTCCAGTGATTTTTACTTTCATTTCTCTCTCGTAATAAAATTTGTTGGGGAAAATAAGGGTTGTTGTTTATGAATTATGAAGTCCACACTGCACCTTTTCAAGAATATTTTCAGTCTTGCATGCACAGAGTCCATAGTCAGTGATACAAATTGAAGGGAGAAAATTTGGAAGTTTTAAAGGAAAGGGTGTTTAAAGGAATTGACAATTCATTTGGTTTAGAAATTCTAAGTAGTGGTCTCATACAAGCGGTAAGTATTCCTCCTGTTGTCCCTTGCCCAGAACTAGTTAGGGAGTGTATTGCGAGATATGATCCTATCTCTGAAACTATCAAAAGGGATAATGGTGAAACCCTCCTCGCAATTGACAAAGAAGTTATTTCCTTCATTTTCAAATTGCCTGATTATTAGTTCTCAAATTTTTCTCTTGCCCAATCAATCACCAAGTTCAATGCAGATAAAACTGGACACCGAAATAATATTCCAAAGTATTGGATGAAGGTTCCTCAGAGGGGTGGCTCCAGATTACCTAAGCATCCCAACAAGAATCACATGCTTCCCTACATCCATGATTTCATGTTACTACTACACCGAGTTAGAGGTTTAGCTGAGGCCTATAGTTTTGATGATTAGATTTACTGTTATGTACAACTGGTGCTGGAAGGAAAGCAGTATCTCGACTGGGCAAAGCTTATTGCCGACTCCATGAGGGAACAACTGAGCATGGCAAAGAAGTTCAAGAAAAATTTCTTTATGTCCTCGTATCTGATATATTTCTTGGCATGTGTTAAAGAGTTAAAGAACATGAAAACCAAGAGGATGTCTGAAGATGCATAGGCATTAGTGAAGAGGTATAGTAGTTTCTTTGTTTAGTTTCCTCGTTTTTGTTACATAAGAGTAGGCGGTTTTGAGGAAGAGCCTTTCAAAATTCTTCGTTTTTGTTTGGATTGTTTTGTTCTTGTTGAAATTTGTAGGTAGTTGGATACCGTAATTAAGAAGGCTCAACCCAGAGATAAATGGGAGGATCATTTTCCTATTCAATTGGGTATTTTATCTTGCAGTTCAATGTCAGATGGTTTAAGCATTGGAGCCGACTTGAAGAACTTCAATTTTCCACTGTATCATGAAAGAAAGGGCTTTGACAATAAAGGTTTCTCATGGAGTCTTGGTTTGATGCCATACCTTTCAATCCCACACCTGGAGGACTTCTGGGAAGATTGCAATAATGAGCTTGAAGTGTTCAAAAGAGCAAACATGCGAATGGTTCTGGAACAAGTAGTTTCACTACAGGTGAAACTTAATATAAGGGGAATCCAAGAGGATTATCTAGAGCTCTTTGAACCTAGATATCAAGACCAAGCTGAACCCAAAACGTCCTACATTAATTGGGATGTGGAAGAAGAGGATGACATACAACGTAAAACAAAGAGGGTCTTGGAAAGAACCGCAGAATGGGTTAACAAGAGAAGAGAAATGAAAATAGGCATCAAGATTGGTCCTGCAAGAGATAGTGAGGTTGCTCTAAGTTCCCCAAAACATTTTTATAACCCCACTTCTATGTCTATTCATGCAGGTAAAGATAAGAAGCCATCTCACACCAAGCACAAGCCCAATCTGGCTCTAGACTTTTCTGCTCCTCGATATACTAGGTCACGGAGTGTTGCGCAAAAGAAATTGGACCAGGTCAAAGACACAGAGGTAAAAGACAAAATCCTTGATGCTCAAATTTTTGAAGTTGAGGACCTTGACAGCGACATTATCAACACCATGGATTCTCGTGCGGTCACTGCAGCCATGATGCCACCACCTAAGGTGATCAGAGGAACAACTAGTTCAAGTGCAACTCCTAAATGGCTAACCACTTCTATAAGCAAGAAATGAAGTTTCATTCTAGTGACCATGTCGATTCAGGACATGGTGGTTAAATACAGGGAGAACAGTCCCAAACAAAAGAAGTTCAAAACAACTGCCAGATTGGATGCTAATGAAGAGACTAGGAAGTGGTTTGCTGAAATTGCTTCTTACAAACCCAAAGATGAGAATAAGGAGGTAAATGTTGAGGACTTTGAGATTACCAAAGTGGAGCTCGAGAACATGAGTAGGGATTCAGATAATCACCTTTTCCAAGTATCGGCTAAGAAGATGCTCACCAGGTCAGAAAAAGATGGGCAAGAGAAAAGAGAGTTGAAGCGGCATATCAAAATTCTTGCTCAATTCATTGATAGTATAGGTTGTTTTCGAGCACTTCCTATATCACATGCTTCAGAAATTTTTGACCCTACTACGCCAGAGAACAAGAAGCTGATGGGTCAAGTTCAGCAGGCCAAAAGCATCGCAAGGGCTGTGGAGAAATGGATTGAAGGAGTGATTAAAGATGGTGAAAAATATATCACAATCTCTAGGAAGTTATGTGACGAGATGCAAAGCCTCATTGCAAAGATTCAAAATCAGAATGTACCATGGGGAAAAGAAGAGCATAAATGGGAAAATGTCTTGCCCATTCTCACCAAGATAGAAGAGTATGGAGCCACCAAATTTTTGGCAAAAAACTCAATCAAGTTGGTAACTGATGAGTGCCAACTCTTTGTATTGAAGAAGACAATAATGTGGTGGGTACTCACATTCAAGTCTATGATTTGTGATGCCAGGGCTTCTGTTTATGAGCTTGAGGATCTTTAGTGTATCTTGATTAATGACAATAAATTAGTTAATCCAGACCATGATTGGCAACTAGGACTTTGTGGGCTAAACATGCAGGATGCAATAAAGGCTATTAGGCTGCACATGGAGAAAGTTAAAGCCGAAGGCAATTTCACTCCCAAAGATATAACACAAGTCACCCGAATTGAATCCATGACATTTATCAATAATGATCAGTTACCTAAGCATGTCGAGAAAATGGTGAAGCACATGTGGGACAAAGAAGTCGCAAAAGAAAAGATCAAGGCCATGAAAAATCCAAGCCAGACTATAATTCAGGAGCTTGCAACCACCCATGATGCCCAAAAAAGTGGAGGAGAGGATGATGATGGAGAAGAAGCGTAGCATGATGATAATGCTTTGTTTTTATTTTATGTGTTTTTTATAATCTTGCAAATGACTTCGGGACATCTGCCCCAAAAATACTCTGTTGGTTTTTATAACTGTTTTGGAGGAGGTCGGGTTTTGAGGGAGACCTCCTCTATTCTTTAAAGCTACTATAAATTAGACTAAGATAGATAGAGAAGGAGTTAGAATAAGTTGCTTAGATTTTGTTTTTAGAAGTTCTATATTTGTTGGAAAAGAAGTCATCAATTTTTCGAATCTGAAATTGGAAAGAACTTATACGTGTATTGTTGTGTCTTTGTTGCATGAAATACATACTGTGTATGGTGAAAATGGATAACAATGATAACAATATTGAAAGACTAAATGGATTCAACCACAAAACCCTAGCCTAACAATCAACAAAGATCCACCATAACATATGAAGATTACCTAAGACAATGCAAATCAAATGAAATCACAAAGATTATACCATCACATGTCCAATAGGGTTTTGATCTCCATTCTTCCTATCTCCATTGATCTTGCTTGATATATTTGCTCTCAGATTTTTGTATGCACAAGAGCTCAACAAAGAACGGAATGTGGTTGCAAGTAGGATCGTAGTGTAGTCCAGTCCTCCAAATTGTCGATTAGGGTTTGACAATGAAGAAAGCATCTTCTTAAATAGAAGACACAATATGAAATGGAGGGTTAAGATTGAGAGGTGTAAAAAGGAGGTCGGCTAGGATTAGAGGGTAGGTAAAAGAAATACCAAAATAATGAAAGAGGTAGGTAGTGTAGGAATTAAGAGATGAATGACATGTGTCATGTGTAGAAAAAGCTAATGAATTAATTAAATAAATAAAGATTTATTTAATTAATAGTAGAAGTGGGATAATTAAATAAATAAAATATTTATTTAATTTAGGAAGAGGATAATTTAAATAAATAAATGTATTTATTTAAATGAGAAATAAGGCTAGAAGAGGATAAATGAATTAATTAAATAAATAAGGATTTATTTAATTAATAGAAGAATTAGGCTTAGATAATTAAATAAATAAAATATTTATTTAATTAGACTAGACAATTTTGGGTGTCTACTGTAAAGCGGAAAATCGCAGTCGAACCCTAGTTGGTCTCCCCTCTTCTAACTCCGAGGAGAGAGAAGGGAGGTTCGCTAGGATTCAATGGGTTTTCACTTAGGGGGAAGACTTTACATTCAAAAGAGGGGTTGAAACTCATAAGATTCAATCCCACACGATGTAAGATTGGATGCTAAATGAATTTCAAGGGTTTGGAAAGCAAAGCTACCCTCTTTTGTAAAGAATGTTGATTAAGGAAATTAAGCTAAGGATGCATAGAAAGTCATAAAGATTTGCTTATAAACTGAGTTTAGGTTATAGGATGAAGCTGTGGACCTGGAATTAGCAGTAGAATGTCGATACGGCGCTGTCCTGCAAATTTGAGAAAAAGTTGTCGGGACGATGGCGCCCGGCGCCACGGTCCTCCGAAAAATCCGCGAAACGAAGTGGGATCGGTTCGTCTCTGCACCAGGATTCCAGATCTTCAATCTCAGCCACGTACCTGCAACCTACACACAGAAAAGCGAAGACGATTGGGGGGTTAGGGATTAGGGGTTTGCCTTTAGGTCAAACCCCGGTTTTGGAATTAACCAAGAAATGAGCAAGTGCTGTAAATGTAAATGACTGTAATGTAAAACAAGTACTAATACCTTGTTCTAAGGATGTTTGTATCCTTATGTGCAAAGGTTTAGATGTTGTGTGTTGTAGTATGTAGCATGTAATAAGTGATCTCCTCTTCAATGGTTGAATCCTTGTCTTGAATGCAACACTTAGCCTTAAATGGAGACTTGGAATGATCAATTGCTTGAATGCTTGAATGCTTGAGTATAGTTTCCACGCTTTTTCCGTCATGTATGTCTTCTCCCTCCCCAAATGAGAGAGAAAAATGTAGTTTATATACTTGTCAATTAGGGCTGATAAACTGATTTTCCCGACCTTAGGCCGACCAGGGAAGTATATTTCCAAATTGCAATCAAAAAGACCCGATATCACTTAGGAAACCGGGCCCAAAATAGGACCCAGGGACCAGGGCGCTGGGCGCTCTGGTCCCACCTCCGGGACATCGGGGTGCAAGGAGGTTCAAGCCAGGGGTGCTTGAAAAATGCAGTTTTCAGTGTCGTGAGCAAGTTTTGGGGTCTCCATTCAGGTTGCGTGTTGCGTCGCCATCATGAAGACCGAAATGCAGTCGAAATTGCAAGTGTCGCAATTTTAGGACGCTACATTTAGCCCCCACTTTAGCGGGAGTATGTCTACTCATACTTCCGGTAAAGTACAAGGAAACAACATTGAAAGACTTTCACCACGTCAAGGAGGCAAGATACACCAAGCCCCCAGTGGACTAAGGATCTTACGACTTCGATTGACAAAGTAAAAGGGAAGATCACGAGGAAGAACCATGACTGTCGGTAGTAAGGTTCCCTCACTATGAGTCATGCAAGAAAGACATCAAAAATTTTCAAGGCAAGGTTAAATTTACCAAGAAATTTTCAAGTATCTTGAAAAGATATGAACGGGATGTATACCCCCCTACGTTAAAGCGATCGCACACGCCTCACCGGGGGTGATTGTTTTAACGTAGTGATACACATAAGAAATAAGCAAGGAAAGGAGCACGTTATCGCAAAGATTTAGCCCCCCAAGTGTGAGATAAACCCAAGGATAATAGACACAAAACACAAAGCACGAGGTGACTTCGCTTTCCTCGGGGTCAGTATGCTGTATGATAAGTCATGTATATATATCATATGTATGTATGCATAATTGTTCTTCATTCCCCAATCAAGGAAGGTCACCTAGAAGAAGGGAACACATGTGTCTTTTGAGTCAACATGAGAGAGACCAAAGAGATCTCAATGCTTTGCATCGTCCTCAAGTAGACAACACTAAGGACGACAAATAGAAGAATGAGAATAACATATAGAAGAAGTAACAAAAGAGAGGAGGAGAGAATCTGCTATGCTAATGTAACTAGTCTAGTACATCATCTACCCCCCGATCTTGCTGATCAATGTTTCGGGAAGGTAGGGAACACGCTAGAGGAGGAACATCCAACATAGCAGATGGAGCTATCACAAGATCCAAACAAGGGCTATGTTCATGTTCCAAGCCACATTGTTCTTGTCTAGGAGCTAGGATAAGTGCTTTAGAAAATTCATTAGATAAATGGTTATCAACATCAACAAGTTCATATTCGCTATCAGAAGCAAGAGGAGTAACATTTTCATCATGCATAACATTTTCATCTATATCATCATCAAGATTTATAAAAATAGGATCTTTAACTCGCACAGGATCAAGACCATCATGCATCTTATGTTTAGGAGATTTAGGCTCAACATCCGGCTGAGGAGAAAATGGAATAATGCTTGTTGAAGGTGTTTTTGGAGATTGTAAAGTTTGAGAAGCAGCTGCTTGAGCCCTAAGACGACACTTTCGTCGGCGTTCCCGTGCAGAACAATTACGTCTAGTCTTAGTAGGAAGTGTAGAAGATAGAGGAGGAGGAATGTTCTCATCCTTATCACTTGGGTGTTTAGGTTGTGGTCTCTTAGGCTGATAATAGGAGAAGAAGAAGGTCTCTTCTCTCTATAAAAAGAAGGAGGAGGAACTGCTCCATACAAAGGAGGAATTTTTGGTTTAGGGAGAAGACCAAGTCCATCATGACGAGGAGGTATAGGTCTACTCTTAGGAAGTTTATTAGGTATAGACATAGTCGCATCCATAGGGACGGGTTGGGAATCTTCTTGAGGAAAGACATTAGTTTTATCTTTCAAAGGAAGAATTTCCTTCTCAAGAATGATAGGAATGTCAAGTTTAGGTGCTCTAGGTTCACTTAGAGATAGGATCATATCTGTTTTCCACTTTTGATAAGATTTGAAAAGATGATCACTTCACGGAGGAAGAGATTGGAATTGTTTAGGCCAAAAGTAATCAATAGGAACACTAGAGGTTCTTTCAGCTGGTTTAAAGAGACTATGATTGACAGTAACAACTTCACCATTATGGGGAAATTTTAAACACTTATGAATAGGAGAAGCAATAGCTTTCATGGAAGATAGCCAAGGATAGCCAAGCTTCACACGAAATTGTTCGGAAGATGGAATAATAGCAAAGTTCACATCAAGAGATTTATTATGGACCTCAATAGGCAATGTAATAGAACCAATTGCAGGAGAAGAAAATGCATCAAATAACTTCACAACCACATCTGTTTTGTCATAGATCACTTGATTCAATTGCAAAGTAAAAAGAAATTCTTCAGTAATAACATTAACCATGCACGAAGGATCAATAAGCACTCCACGGCAAGGTGTATTCTTGACTTTTGCAACTATGTATAAAGGACCATCAGGTGCTCTAATGGTTTCACTAGAATCAAATGTGATGGAAGGTTTTTTAGGGATTTCTTGCTGCTCTACAAAGTTAATCACATTCGGAGCCATAGACACAAGACCATCAGATGAGAAAGAGGAATCATTAGCCTCAATCGCATTAGAGGTATGAGAGGTATGAGAAGGTAATGGATCAGTAAAAATCTGAAGATTTTGGTTAGGAGGAGCTACAGATGTGTTGCCTTTATCATTCACTCCAGAAACAGAAATAGTATTATTATCAATCAAATCTTGAATTTTACCCTTTAAAGAAAAACATTTTTCAGTATCATGACCAGGTTGATGATGAAAATGACAAAAAGCTTTATGATCAAAATAAGGTGAAGTAATCTTTGCAGGATCAATTTGTCGTATAGGAGGAAGAGTAAGCACATTTTGTGCCAATAACTTATTCATAATATCATGCAATGATTCATTCAAAGGAGTATACTTTCTTTCTTTCCTGAAAAATTTAGAAATAGGAGGCACACCTGATGCTGCATTCACATTGTTGTTGATGATGTTTTCATTGAATTTGATGGAATCTCTATTCGGTTTAAACTTCCCAAATGGTTGTTGACTGCTATCACCCTTATCACTTGGAGCCATAGGATGTGATTGTTCCATTTGACTCACAGTCAGTTGATAATTGTGAAGAGTGGCACACAACTGGTGGAAAGAAGTAAACTCAGAAAACAGAAGTTTGTGATGAGATAAGATGAGAGTAAACATATATGAGAGATGATTCATTTTTGCGTCAGCTATATGCATGTGTACTTATGTGATGAGATGTTCTTATGTGATGCTTATGATATGGATGCAAGTATGTATATGATGCAATGCAATATTTTTGTTCTTTTATGATTCGATATGTTATGCTAATGCAAATGTGAATGTATGTAATGCAGATGAATATGATAATGCAAACGTAAAAAATGTAAGATGTGCTAATAGGTGTTGTGTGCAGGATGTGATGCAGTTGTGATATCTATATGTATGTATGAAATACTTATATGTGGTAATGCAGGTGCAACTACATGAAATGCAAATGTTTTTGGTGTGTCATTATATTCAGTCATGTGATAGCAGGCTACGCGGACTCAAGAAGGACGATGGAAGTCAACCAAGAAAGGGGGATGGAAGACAGAAGATATGAAAGTGAAAGAGCTTCTTGTGTGTTATCATCATTGAGCTTATTATGGCAAGTAGGTTATGACAATCGAGGCATGAGTTCGACCCAGAAAGTCATTGTACCTGTTTGCATGGAGATAAGACAGTCACAAACAAGGAATGCCCCAATTCATACTAGACTCATAGTGTCCTCATATCCTTGGACAAGTCATAGCCTTACTAAGAGACAATCCACAGACAGCAAACACAAATAGGTGACGATACCCCATCCTCGCCTTTCTAGTCAAAGACATCCTGGAGATAGAATCTCTAGTCAAAGACATCCTGGAAAAGCTAAAAGACATGTCACCAGAAAGATGAAATCAAAAAGAAAACCAAGACTCGACACCAACATCCACTGTAGTCCTCAAGTTTAGTGTCTCTTGTCACTTGTATAAGTCTTATTTGATTGTGGTCACAATGTTCACTTTCACAAAAGGGATAGATTAACACTGAACCATAATGTTGTCTAAGTCTGTTGAAAGATTTGATTTTGTTGAAGCCCATTGTTGCTGCTGTGTCTCATCTGAAACTGACTGAATCCATGAAAATGATACTTTATTGCGGAGAAGATGAAACTCTATTATGGATCTGTGATGCAAATGTTGCTTTATTGCAGATTGTGTGCGGATAGACTGAAGGAAGCTGGAAGAAATTGTACTCCTCGAAACATGTGACATTCTCAGTTCCACACCCATCACTAGACGTAGGATTTTGCCTTAGCCACAAATAGGATCTGATTTATTATGGATGGAAAGGGATGTGAAAAGGGAGGTTTATTATGAATGGCTAACCAATCTTGGGTAGATCAATAACAAGCCATGATGGGACTGGGTAAGTTTATTATGGATGAATAGGTTGTGAGTGTGTGCAAAGTGAAAGGATGAAAGTGAATCCTGAAGGAGGGAGGAGCAATGTCTCTACGCATGGCGCTGGTGACCCAGTTTTCACCATGGTACTTGCCCAGGGTGCCACCGAAGTGGTTTTCACCGTTGGACGAAATTATTTCTCTTTTCTTTTTTGATTTTTCAATGTTTTTTGTGTCACAAGGCGCCTGTTTGCCAGGTTTTCACCAAGTAACGATTTTTTTGTTTTATAATTTTTTTGTATTTTTAAAATTTTTTTGATTTTTTTGTATTTTTTAATTAGGATATTCTGATGAGCTATGTGTAGAACCTGTGAAGGTGCATGCTGTTGATAGGATCCTCCAAAGGTTCACCTTCTGTAGTTGAGAGCTGATATGCCCCAAATCCATATACCGCTGTGATGATGTAAGGACCAAGTCAGTTTGGTTCAAACTTGCCCTTCTTCTCTCTATCTTGCTGATTCTTGGGGTTTTCTCTGAGAACCAAGTCACCTACCTCAAATGTGCGAGGCTTGACCTTGTGATTGTAGCTGCGACTCATTCGTTGTTGGTAAGCCTTAAGATGATTAAAAGCAGTTTGTCTCCGTTCATCCAGCAGTTCTAATTCTTGTAAGCGAGAGACCCTGTAATCTTCATCGTTGATGATGTTTCGCAAAGAGACCCATAAAGAAGGTAACTCGACCTCAATAGGCAAGATGGCTTCAGCGCCATAGACAAGTGAGTAGGGTGTAGCTCCTGTAGGTGTGCGGACACTTGTGCGGTAGGCCCAAAGTGCAGGATTGAGTTGGATATGCCAGTTACGGCCAGCGTCGTCGACTGTCTTCTTGAGGATTTTAAGGATTGTTTTATTAGACGCCTCAGCTTGGCCATTACCTTGGGGGTAATATGGTGTGGAGAAACGATGGGAAATATGGAAGCGGTCACAGAGTTCACGAACATCCTGATTTTTTAAGGGACGCCCGTTATCAGTAATAATGGACTTAGGAATACCATATCGGCAAATGATATAGTTAAGGATGAAAGTAGCAATTTGTTTTCCAGTGACTTGTGTGAGAGGCACGACTTCAATCCATTTTGTAAAATACTCTGTGGTAGTGATAATGAATTTATGACCATTGGAAGAAGGAGGGTGAATCTTGCCTATGAGATTGAGTCCCCACTGACAAAAGGGCCAAGGAGACGCAAGTGGTTGTAGTTCTTGTGCTGGTGCATGTATGAGATCTCCATGAATTTGACATTTCTTACATTTCTTGACAAACTGATATGAGTCTTTTTCCATATTGGGCCAGTAATATCCAGTCCTGATGAGTTTCTTGGCCAAGGTAGGACCACTAGCATGTGGACCACATATCCCTTCATGCACTTCACGTAACGCAATCTGAGATTCATCGCTTTCTAGACATCTAAGAAGAGTGCCATCTAGACCTCGTCGGTATAGGATATCAGCTAAAATGACATATCGAGAGGATTGGCGAATGAAAGTGCGGCGTTGGTTGTTTGATAGATCAAGAGGTAGGGTATTGTCGCGAAGGTATGTGAAGATGGAGCCATATAACTAGGATTCAGAACCAACAACGCATATCATCTCAGTAGGCATTATCTCATATGAAGGAACCAACAGGTTGTCTACCAGGAACTCATAGCAGGTCTCATTTTGAGGTAGATCAATTAGTGAAGCAATTGTAGCCATGGCATCTGCAGCACGATTCTGCTCTCTTGGTATCTGCTCAAAGTCTATCTTTGTAAAGTGCTGTTTCAGATTATCCACCATTTGTTTATAAGGCAGTAATTTTTCATCTTTTGTTTGGTAATCATCAATTGCTTGACGGATGACAAGTTGAGAATCCCCAAAAACACGAAGTTCTTGGATCTTCCACTGAACTGCAATTCGTAATCCTGTTGTTAATGCCTCATATTCTGCTATATTGTTGGTACAAGGAAATGATAAGCGGTATGATTTTGGTATAGAATCACCTTGAGGAGTTATAAAGAGAATACCAGCTCCTGCCCCATGCTGTGTGTATGAGCCGTCAAAGTATAATTGCCATGGCTTTGCATGTGATATTGTTAGAATGGATTCATCTGGAAATTCTGAATTTAGAGGAGCATCATCTATCATGGGAGCATCTGCTAATTGATCTGCGATTGTTTGTCCTTTTATTGCTTTGCTATCCACATACTCGATGTCGAACTCACTCAAGATCATGACCCATTTGGCCAGCCGCCCAGTAAGTGTATCTTTGTTGAGAAGATATATTAATGGATCAATTCTTGCAATCAACTTAGTCTTGTGAGTAAGCATATAATGGCGTAATTTCTGTGAAGCAAAGACCATAGTGAGACATGCATGCTCGATTGGTGTGTAGTTTAGCTCATATCCCACCAATGTGTGACTGATATAGTATACTGCTTTTTCCTTGCCGTCAGCAATTTGTTGCGCTAAGAGTGCCCCCAGTGCTGTTGGAGTAGCTGAAATGTATAATAACAGTGGTTGATCTGGAACTGGTGGCATCAGAACTAGCGGATTTAGAAGATAATCTTTGAGCGTCTGGAAAGCCTGTTGACAGTTGTCATCCCATTTGAATTTGATGTTTTTATGTAGCAGGTGCTGGAAAGGATTACACTTATCCGCTAGTTGTGCTATGAATCTTCGTATAGACTGGAGTCTCCCTTGTAAGGATCGAAGTTGACTAATATTTCCTGGTGGTTGCATTTCCAAGATAGCTTTGACTTTTGCTGGATCTGCTTCAATTCCTCTTTTGGACATGATGAATCCTAGGAGTTTCCCAGAGGTTACTCCAAAGACACATTTCTTGGGGTTTAATCTTACCTTGTATTTTTCCAACCGATCAAAGGCAACTGAAAGTATGTCCAAATGTGTATTTCTGTCTATTGATTTGACCAAGAGATCGTCAACATAATCTTCCACAGTTACATGCATGAGATCATGAAAAATAGTAGTCATTGCTCTTTGATATGTAGCACCTGCATTCTTCAGCCCAAAGGGCATGACATTCCAATAGAAAGTTCCCCACGGACAAGTGAATGATGTTTTATGTTGATCCTCGGGTGCAATTCTTATCTGATTATAGCCAGAGAATCCATCCATTAATGATAGCATTTCATGACCTGCTGTGAGATCAACAATCAAGTCAATGTTTGGTAATGGGAAGTCATCCTTTGGACAAGCTTTGTTGATGTCTCTGAAATCTATACATATTCTGATGCTGCGGTCTGGTTTACTGACAGGTACCAAATTGGAGATCCATTCGGGGTAATCAATTGGGCATATGAATCCGACAACGAGTAATTTCTTGAGCTCTGCTTTGACTAGTAATGCCACTTGTGGATGCATTTTCCTTAATTTCTGTTTCACTGGCTTTGCCCCCGGTTTGACTGTCAAATGATGCATTACCAAATCCGGATCCAGTCTAGGCATATCAGCGTATGACCATGCAAAGTTGATTTGTCGTTCTTTGAAGAAGCTTATGAATTTTGATCTTTCAGACTCTGTTAATGATTGAGCCAGGAATATGTTGTGTGGAATCTCTTCTGTACCAATGTTTGTTTTGATAGTCTCCTCTACCAACATGGATGACTTTTCCTCATATGATGCTAGGAGAATGTCGAGCCTTCCATCTTCGGGTGCCTCAGAGAGGTTTTCACCCTCAGATACGTCCTTTCTTTTTACTTTTTTGGGGTCAGATAGCGCCACAGTGTGGTTTTCCCCATAAGACCCTTGATTTGTTCTTATTTTCACATTTTTGCGACTGGAAGGTCCGACACCCTCACCAAAATATGCCATGTTGTTGAGTTCTATGGTGTATCCTGCTTTGTGGTCCCCAGGGGGAAGATCATCTCATATGCCAAGATAGTCAATAATAGCTTCGTCATTCTGAAATGTGTCAAATTGTGCGGGTCCTCCATAATCCCAGTCAATGAGTTGGTGGTGAACAAGGGGAAGGCCTTTAATGTTTTCAGAGTTTGCAGGGCTAAGAGTGAAGATATGATTATATTTGGGTATATCGAGGCAATCGTCGAGGTCATCGATGGCACTCTCCTCGTCAGTTTCGATCGCAAGCGAATCCAAATTATCATTACTAGTAGCGCATTCCAAAACAGGTGTTCTCATCCTATGTGATTTCAACCTAGAACCTCGAGACAAGGACTGTGTAGACTCCTCATGGGTTGTTTCTTGACCAACTCTGAATTCGTTATAAAACTCCTCTTCTTTTGTGGGTTCATCTGGCTCTCTGAATGTCTTGATGAGCTCGTAGTCACTGGAGGATTTGTCTGAACCCCATTCCCATTCGTTGGAGTCTGTGGAATAGCAATCTTCTTGTTGAATTTTGGCAATTTTGATTTGTGATGCCTCTTCTATCCTTTTAGTGTGGATCTTAGAAGTCAGAAAACCAAGTCCCTTTGAGCATTCTCTTCTTATGGTCAATTCAGGTTGTAGGGGTTCCATGACGCCTTCTTTGCGTAACCCAAGAGGGCTTTTTCCATCATACCCGAATTTTTGTAGAATCTTGAAGCCTTTGCCATATTTCTCACAAGGTATATTGATCTGATCATGTGTGTCATCTTCAATGTCTTTATAGAGCATTTTGTATAAATCTTCCTCTTCTAGTTCGCCCCATCTTTGAAAGGTAGTAGGATCCCATTTGAGCGTCATGATGAATGTTTTCTTGTTAGGATGTGGCCTTCCAAATTCTTTTGGAGAGCTCATGACTTGTTGTAAATACATGGTCTGATTTAAAGTGTATTCTCCCATGCCTTTGTCCTAAAATCTGCCTTTAAGTTCGCCTTGTTTTGATGTCGAAGGTTTTAATGACTCAGGGTCGATGTATGCCGAAGAAGGAACAGCCTCACGATTACTAGGAATGATAGTCTCAGTATGTGATCTCAAGTTATTGCAATATATGAATGGATTAGGATCACCGTTAACTGTTACCTCGACTCCATTATGAGGAAACTTAATGCATTGGTGATATGTCGATGGGACTGCCCTCATTTCATGAATCCAAGGACGTCCTAGCAATATATTATAAGTGAGATCTAAATCCAGGACCTGACAAACCACATCCTTTGTAACTGGCCCAATTCTTAGAGGTAAGGTGACCGTGCCCTTGGATGAGCGTTCTTCATCATCATATGCCTTGATGGTAATTTGATTTTTTGAATTCACAGCTTTATCGAAATATCCCAATTGTTTAATGGTGTTCAATGTACAAATGTTTAGACCAGCTCCTCCATCTATCAGGACTCGCTTTATTCGATGCTTGTGTATGAAGGCTTCAATATGTAATGGTGCATTATGTGGCTGACTTATGGAGGCGTCATCAGCTTCTGTGAATGTAAGGGAATGTGGAATGGAAAGATATCCCACCATGGCTTGAAACTGGTCCACGTTCAGATCAGTAGGAACAACAGTATCTCTCAAGATTTTATCAAGAATGGCTTTATGTGCGGGAGATATGCGTAATAGTTCAAGGATTGAAATGAGCATGGGTGTCTTCACTAACTGTTCTACAAGGTCATACTTAGGTTTAGTAGATGAAGAAGAGGTGTTTTTAGTGGAGGCACCTGGCAAAGTAATTTTACCTCAACGAGTTGTAACATGACATTCAGAGGTAGGCTCGGAAAAAGATCCAACACCTTTTAGGACAATCTTGGGTCTCTGAGGAGGATTCTCAGGACTTTTGTTCTTGATGGTAATAGTAGAGATATGATTATCCATTGAGATGTGATTGATAGTTGAGTCATAGTTGTAAGGTGCTCTAGTATAGTTGGCCTGATCATCTGTGACTTGGGCTTTTCCTTTGTCATGCTTTGGGAATGGTTCCTTAAACATCTCATGTTCTTGATTAGACGAATGTCCCTCAATCTCAATGTCACCTCTATCAATGAGATCTTGCACAATATTCTTCAGTCGATGGCAATTTCCTGTCTTATGACCCTTGCTCTTATGAAACTCACAATACTCATCATCATTCCACCAATTTGGTTTGACCTTTGGTTCATATGGAGGAAAATCTGGAACTGTGATCACTTTGTTTGCCACTAGCTTTTTGAAGACTGATTCAAGTGGTTCTCCCAATGGAGTGTACTTCCTTCGTGATCTGGAAGTTGTTTGAGTATTCACTTGATTGTTTGTAGAACTTGATCCTGAAAAGATGAACTTGGGTCTCACTGTATTGGCATCAACAACGCCATCGTTGACTGTGTTCTTGTTTTTATTCCAAAATCTTGGCTTGTCTTTTCCTTTAAAGTCATCTTTGTTTTCCTTGAATAGCTTAATAACTCCATGTTCAATTAAGACCTTTTCTATTGCTAGGCCCTTTTCAATAACATCCTTGAAGGTGGACAAACAAGCTTTCCTTAGATCATAGCCAATATCCTTGTTAACGTTTTGAGTGAACATTTCTACCATTTGTTTTTGGGGAATTTCACAAGAGCATCTGCTAGCTAGATTTGTCCATCTTTGTAAAAATGACACAAAAGATTCTCCTTCCTTTTGCTTAGTATTGCATAGAGTAGTGACTGAGATATCTGTTTCTATATTGTAGGAGAAATGCTGAATGAATGCCTCTGCTAAGTCGCCCCATGACTTAATACCGGGAGGTAATTGAGAAAACCATTCCATAGCTTAATCGCCTAAGCTCTGCGGGAACAACCTCATCAAATATGTTTCTTCTGCCGCTACCTCAATGCAAGCTGTGAAAAATTGTCGTATGTGTGCCTTGGGGTCTCCCTTTCCTCTATACTTGTCAAATTTTGGCATCACAAAGTGTGCAGGAAATGGAGGCATTGGGATGCTCTTATCAAATGGATAAGGACATATGTCTCTCATAGTGTATGTTGGTTTTGGTGCACTCATGTCCTCCATTTTCTTTTGTAAATCTCTTATTTGTTGCTCCAAATTGTTCTTGGGAGGAGATCTATTTCTTGTAGCATACCCTATGTTTGGGATGCCAATTTGAGGAGGAGCTTGTTGCATGTATGGATGATACTGATCGTAGACATGTCCATATGGAGGTCTATATTGATGCGGCATATAGGGAGCACTTGGCATAGCTTCATGTTGAGGAACCCCATATCTATTTTGTGCATATATACCATATTCAATAGGCATTTCATTTTCCATTGTGTTGCCCCCAAATTTGACATGAGGTTTCCTTATGTCCAAATTTTGAGGATGCCTTTGAGTATCCACTTGTTTTGATTGATCCATAGCTGGAGCATGTGATTGAGCATATCTATCTGCATAAGGCTTCCATAATGGTCTTCAAAGGTAAGTATCATATGTTTGAGCTTGTGTATGTGAGACTTCTAGTTTTTGAAGCAAAACTGATGGTGACTCGGGCATCATATTCGGTCCTCTATTTCCTCCACTATTGGGTCTCCTTTGATCCATGTTGGAGTGAGTTTATTGCGAGGGTCGATTTTCCATAAGTTGAGACATGTCAAAGTCATGAGGTATTTTAGCTCCACTTTGTGTCATCATGTGTAAGAAGTATTGTCTATCCCTCTTCATTATCTCTTCAACCAATCTATTGAAATGAGGATTCATTATGGATCCTTCTATATCTGCTGATTGTATTGAAACATTGTCCACATTGTCATTGTGTGTAGCATTGTTGTTTGTAGTGTCTGTGTTCTCAACATTTGGAATGTGTCTATAAACATCGATGTCAGGCAGTGTAGTGTGCTCAGGATTGAAAAATAAATCATTGTCATACTCATAAGAACTCATGTTTGTGGACTCTTGAGCTTCTTTAGCTTTTCTCCTAGATTTTTGAAGACGGGCAACCATGAACTAGGTGTTTGACCAAGATGTGTAAAACTAGTTGAAAAATGGAAAGAGTATGGAAGACCAAGAGTTGTATGGAGCGTAAATGAATCTTGAGGTGTACTTGCAATGTCCAAAGTGTAAGACCAAGTATGTAAGTAGTAGAGTAGGTGTGACTTCCAAAGAGAGGATAGTTTCTCTTGATGAGGTAAGCTGACCTTGACCCTAAGTAAGACCAAATGAGACCCAAAGGTAAGACCAAATGAGACCCAAAGGTAAGAAACCTTGATGAGGGACCACTTAGCAAAGTGTTGTTGTATGTAGTGTGTTGACAAAGTATGATGAGGACAAGCAAGTGACCTTTTGACTCAAGTTTAGACAAGTATGAATGTAAAATGAGATGTGAAGCAATGATGGACTATGTGAGACCCAAAGACAGGTTGAATGCTAGATGAAACCTAAAGAAACAACCTAGGAAGCTCAAGTATTCCGAAACTGATTTCTTGTGTTTGTTGGACTCTGAATTTTTTTTTCTTGCAATTTTGAACACAGACGCGCTTGTATACTGCACAGACGTGGTTTTCGGACACAGACGCTACTATGTTTAACCCAGACGTGCTTCTACGATTTTCTTGTTTATGTTTGCTGGACTGTAAAGTTTTTGCAATTCTGGACACAGACGACTCTGTATACTTCACAGACGTGATTTCCAGACACAAACGTGTCTCTGTTCGACACAGACGCTTCTAAAAACACAGACGCTATTCTGCCCTTCACAGACGCGCTTAGATTACCCAGACGTGGTTGAAACAGACACAGACGCATTTCTATAAACTTCGTGCAATTTTTCCAATCTGTGAAATTGTTTTGTTGTGACCAAATCTGACTGTTTAACTGTTTTTCGTGACAAGAGGACACAATGTTGATGAGGACTCACTGTTTGCTAGTGTTTAGACTCCAAAAAAGACTCCAAGAAAAGTGTGTTTTTTGGTGTAAAATTTTTTTGCATACACTTGAAGACACAAAAGACACAATGTTTTGTTGTTTGGTCTTGAATGTTTTGAATGTTTAACATAAGTCAAGCACAATTCTTATGGCTGGCCAAGACAATAGTTGTTGATCCCACATGGGGTTTTACCCCCGAGGCTACGCTATTCAGAGCGGATACTTAGATGCTTGACCTCACTAGCTCCACCCTCAGCACTCACTTCTCGGGTCAGCCAAGCATCAGTCCCCATGAAAACTCCCCATGGCGAACTTTGTATCTCTACTAAGAACCGTATGTGTGTGGGCCGCTACTAGAGGTCCGACCTCCTGCCCCAACAACTAGAAGGATTTGGGCCTCTAAAACAAAATGGTGCTAGTAAGGGCATCCACTCGTGTGGCCATACATGCGGCACTTTCAGCTCTGTAAATATAGAAGGCTCCCAGCCGGTAGGGGTTACGCCCTACAAATGATCAAACGGGTTTATGGGGAGACATAGTGTCGGTATGAACTAATCAGCACACATTATTCATAGTTTTCACCATGAATACATTTGATTATAGTGGTTCAGATGAGGTGGGTTTTCCTCGCTACCACTTGGGTCGTCCTCTTCTCACTAGTAGTCCTAATGACCACATGGGAAGACAGGCCCTCTAAAGATTAAACAAAAAGAGCCTATTGCTCAAGACACAAAAGATAATGATTCAATTTTAGTGCACCAATGGAAGTGTTTGCTAATCTATGAAAACAAGGCACACAACAAAATTACAAAACCCTAGCCAAGGCCCTGCAACAAAATTTGTTAGTAGTTTGGGTTGTTTCAAATGATCATCCCTTCCTGCAAGCACACAAGTTAGGTAAATTTTAGAAAAACCCAAAAAGACTTTGTGAAAAAGGGGCCTTCAACAAAAACGTTTTTGCTTCCAAAACAAGCTGCACAAACTTGGCTAGCTAGATCTGCAAGGGTTAGTCCAAAAATAAACCAGATCTGAAACCCTAAGTACGAAATCCAAAAAACTGAATCAAAGAAAGTTTGAAATTTCGAAACAGTAAAAACACAGACGCAGTTATACCAGACACAGACGCGTCTTTAGGACACAGACACGGTTCTGTGATTCACAGACGCGGCCAAAACACACAGACGCCCGTCTCTGACACAGACGCGATCAAAAGTAACACAGACGCGATTATGTAACACAGACGCCCCTGTCGGAGACCTACAAAACAAAATTTGTTGAAAACACAGACGCGATTACTACCTCCGCAGACGCTCCTGAAACTCAGAGACGCGATCCGAACATTCGCAGACGCGGAAATACCTAAAATGTCGTCGAAAAAATGTCCAATCTGCAACTTCAAAAATGCAAAATCTGCAACAAAAAGGTTAAATGCAAAGGGACAAGAGTCCCACCGGGCGTGCCAAAATGTGTATGGTGAAAATGGATAACAATGATAACAATATTGAAAGACTAAATGGATTCAACCACAAAACCCTAGCCTAACAATCAACAAAGATCCACCATAACATATGAAGATTACCTAAGACAATGCAAATCAAATGAAATCACAAAGATTATACCATCACATGTCCAATAGGGTTTTGATCTCCATTCTTCCTATCTCCATTGATCTTGCTTGATATATTTGCTCTCAGATTTTTGTATGCACAAGAGCTCAACAAAGAACGGAATGTGGTTGCAAGTAAGATTGTAGTGTAGTCCAGTCCTCCAAATTGTCGATTAGGGTTTGACAATGAAGAAAGCATCTTCTTAAATAGAAGACACAATATGAAATGGAGGGTTAAGATTGAGAGGTGTAAAAAGGAGGTCAGCTAGGATTAGAGGGTAGGTAAAAGAAATACCAAAATAATGAAAGAGGTAGGTAGTGTAGGAATTAAGAGATGAATGACATGTGTCATGTGTAGAAAAAGCTAATGAATTAATTAAATAAATAAAGATTTATTTAATTAATAGTAGAAGTGGGATAATTAAATAAATAAAATATTTATTTAATTTAGGAAGAGGATAATTTAAATAAATAAATGTATTTATTTAAATGAGAAATAAGGCTAGAAGAGGATAAATGAATTAATTAAATAAATAAGGATTTATTTAATTAATAGAAGAATTAGGCTTAGATAATTAAATAAATAAAATATTTATTTAATTAGACTGGACAAGTTTGGGTGTCTACACATACTATAGACACCTAAAATTGTCCAATCTAATTAAATAAATATCTTATTTATTTAATTATCTTAAGCCTAATTCTTCTATTAATTAAATGAATCTTTATTTATTTAATTAATTCATTTATCCTCTTCTAGCCTTATTTCTCATTTAAATAAATACATTTATTTATTTAAATTATCCTTTTTCCTAAATTAAATAAATACTTATTTATTTAATTAATTCATTAACCTTTTCTACCCATGACACATGTCATTCATCTCTTAATTCCTACACTACCTACTTTCTTATTATTTTATTGTTTTCTCTACCTACCCTCTAATCATAGCCGACCATTTATCTTTTACACCTCTCAATCTTATCCCTTCATTTCTTATGGTGTCTTCTATATAAGGAGATGCTTCTTTCATTATCAACCCTAACTACCTGATCAATTGACTACACTACGCCTTTGCACTTTCATATGCGATCCTACTTGCAACCACATTTTTGTTCTTTGTTGAGCTCTTGTTTCCATATAAAATCTGAGAACAAATATATCAAACAAGATCAATGGAGATAGGAAGAATGGAGATCAAAACCCTATTGGACATGTGATGGTATAATCTTTGTGATTTCATCTGATTTGCATTGTCTTAGGTAATCTTCATATGTTATGGTGGATCTTTGTTGTTGTTAGGCTAGGGTTTTGTGGTTGAATTCATTTAGTCTTTCAATATTGTTGTTATCCATTTTCACCGTATACATTTTGGCACGCCCAGTGGGACTCTTGTTCCTTTTGCATTTAACATCTTTTGTTGCAGATTTTGTGTTTTGAAGTTGCAGATCTGACTTTTCATCAACATTTTGATATTTTTCGCATCTGCATACTTTTAGATCGCGTTTTTGATTTTCTGCCACATCTGTGACATCTGGAATCACATCTGCGTCTTTGATAATATTTCACTTTTTTTTGTAGATTCCAGAAAACTCATTTGTGTTCCCTAATCGTGTATGTGAGGCTTCCAGGTGCGTCTGTGTTGGCGGGCCGCGTCTGTGTTCGGAAGCTGCATTTGTGTCATATATAGGCGCATTTGTATGTTTATATAGCATTTGTCTCACTATTATCCGCGTCTTTGTTCATCTTTGTTGCATTTTGGTTTCTTTGATTTGGTTTTTCATCATTCAGATTTCAGATCTAGTTTATTTTGAGCTAACATCTTTAGATCTAGCTAACGAAATTGGTGCAACTTGTCTTGAAAGAAAAATCGTTTTGTCGAAGGCCCCTATTTCACAAAGTCTTTTGGATCTAAAATTTACCTAACTTGTGTGCTTGTAGGAAGGGGTGATCATTTGAAACAATCCAAACCACTAACAGATCTTTGTTGCAGGACCTTGGCAAGGATTTTCTTTTTTTTTGTTGTGTGCCTTGCTTTCATAGATTACCAAACACTTCAATTGGTGCACTAAAATTGAACCTGTGTCTTTTGTGTTTTGGGCAATAGGCTCTTTTTGTTTCATCTTTAGAGGGCCTGTCTCCCCATGTGGTCATTAGGACTACTAGTGAGGAGAGAATGACTCAAGTGGTAGCAAGGAAAACCCACCTCTTCCAAACCACTATAAATAATTGTATTCATGGTGAAAACTATGGATAATGTGTGTTGATTAGTTCATAACAACACTATGTCTCCCCATAAACCCATTTGATTAAATTTATTTGATCAGTTGTAGGGCATAACCCCTACAAGCTAGGAGCCTTCTGTATTTATAGAGCTAAAAGTGCCACATGTATGGCCACACGAGCAGATGCCCTTACTAGCACCTTTTTGTTTTAGAAGCCAAAATCCTTCTAGTTGTTGGGGCAGGAGGTCGGACCTCTGGTAGTGGCCCACACACTATTCTTAGTAGAGATACAAAGTTCGCCATGAGGAGTTTTCATGGGGACTGATGCTTGGTTGCCCCGAGAATTCAGTGTCGAGGGTGGAGCCAGTGGGGTCAAGCATCTAAGTAGCCGCTCTGAATAGCGTAGCCTCGGGGGAAACTCCATGTGGGATCAACAACTATTGTCCTAGCCAACCATAAGAATTGTGCTTGTCTTATTTTGAACAATCAAACATTCAAGACCAAACAGCAAAACATTGTGTCTTTTGTGTGTATGCAAAATAATTTTACATCAAACAACACACTTTTCTTTGAGTCATTTTGAGTCTAAACACTTGCAAACATTGAGTCTTCATCAATATTGTGTCCTCTTGTCATGAAAAAAAAGTCAAACATCTAGATTTGGTCACAACAAGCAACTTCACAGATTGAAAGCAATTGCACAAAGTTTGTAGAAATGCGTCTGTGTCTGACAAAACCATGTCTGTGTCATATATTTGCATCTGTGAAGGGCAGAAATGCATCTATGTCTTTGAGCGACTTTGTATTTACAACATCTCAGAAACGCGTCTGCATTTGACAGAATATCGTCTGTGTCATTTAAGTGCGTCTGTGAAGTATACAGGCACATCTGTGTTCAGAATTGAAAATCTTTTACAATCCAGCAAACAAGAATAGTTAGTTTCAAACTTATTGAGCTTCCTAGGTTATCTCTCTGGGTTTTCATCTAGCATTCAACCTGTTTTTGGGTCTCACAAAGTCCATCATTGCTTTACACCTTACATTACATTCACATTTTTCTAAACTTGAGTCAAAAGGTCACTTGCTTGTCCTCATCATACTTTGTCAACACACTACATACAACAACATTTTTCTAAGTGGTCCCTCATCAAGGTATACCACCTTTGGGTCTTATTTGGTTTACTTAGAGTCAAGGTCAACTTACCTCATCAAGAGAAACTATCATCTCTTTGGAAGCCACACATAGTCTACTACATACATACTTGGTCTTACACTTTGGACATTGCAAGTAAACTTCAGATCCATTTACATTCCATCCAACTCTTGGTCTTCCATACTCTTTCCATTTTCATCTAGTCTCACACATCTTGGTCAATACCTAGTTCATGGTTGAAACCCATTCCCAAAAATCTAGGAGAGAAGCTAAAGAGGCTCAAGAGTCTGCAAACATGAGTTCCTATGAGTATGACAATGATATCTTTTTCAATTCTGATCATACTAAATTACTTGACATGGATACCTATAGAAACATTCCAAATATTGAGAACATGGATGCTACAAACAATAATGATACACACAATGACAATATGGACAACTTTTCTATACATTCAGTAGAAGTGGAAGAGTCCATTATGGATCCCCGTTTCAATCGATTGGTTGAGGAAATAATGAGGAGAGATAGACAATATTTCTTACAAATGATGGCACAAAGTGGAGCCAAGATCCCTCATGATTGTGACATGTCTCAAATAATGGAAAATCAACCTTTGCAACAACCTCACCTCAACATGGATCAAATGAGGCCTAATAGTGGAGGCAATAGAGGACCGCATATGGTTCCTAAATCACCATCGTCTTTGTTTTAAAAACTAGAGGTCCCATACACACATGGTCAAGCATATGATACTCACCTTCGCAGACCATTATGGAAGTCTTATGCAGAAAAATATGCTCAATCACATACCAATGCTAAGGATCAACCACCAAAGCAATTGGATATTCAAAGGCATGCTTAAAATTTGGACACAAGGAAACCCCGCGTCAAATTTGGGGGCAACACACTAGAAAAAACTCATGGCATTCCGGTGGAGTATGGTATACATGGACAAAGCAGATATTCCATTCCTCACCATGACTCTATACCAAGTGGTCCATATACGCAGCATCACTATAGATCTCCTCCATATGAACATGTGTATGATCAATATCATCCATATATGCAACAAGCTCCTCCTCCACTCAGTGCTTCGGGCATGGGGTATGGTCCAAGAAGTTGGTCTTCACCTAAGAATAATTTGGAACAGCAAATTAAGGACTTACAAAAGAAAATGGAGGACATAAATACACCGAAGCCAACTTACACAATGAGAGACATATGTCCCTATCCATTTGACAAAAGCATTCCAATGCCTCCGTTTCCTACACACTTTGAGACACCTAAGTTTGATAAGTACAGAGGAAAAGGGGATCCTAAAGCACATATAAGACAATTTTTCATAGCTTGCATTGAGGTAGTAGCAGAAGAGACATATTTGATGAGATTATTCCCACAAAGCTTAGGTGATCAAGCTATGGAATGGTTCTCCCAACTCCCACCTGTTATTAAGTCATGGGGTGACTTAGCAGAGGCATTTATCCAACATTTTTCATACAACATAGAGACAGACATATCAGTCACTACTTTGTGTAACACCAAACAAAAAGATGGAGAATCTTTTTCATCATTTTTACAAAGATGGAGGAATCTAGCCAGCAGATGCTCTTGTGAAATTCCACAAAAACAAATGGTAGAGATATTCACCCAAAATGTTAACAAAGACATTGGTTATGATCTAAGAAAAGCTTGTTTGTCCACCTTCAAGGACGTCATTGAGAAAGGATTAGCGACAGAGAAGGTCCTAATTGAACAAGGAGTCATTAAGATATTCAAGGAAAACAAAGATGACTATGAAGGAAAAGACAAGCCAAGATTTTGGAATAAAAACAAAAACACAGTCAATGATGGTGTTGTGGATGCTAATACAGTACGTCCCAAAATCATTTTTTCCAGATCAAGCTCTACAAACAATCAAGTGAATACTCAAACAACTTCTGAATCATGATAGAAGTACACCCCATTGGGAGAACCACTTGAGTCAGTTTTCAAGAAGCTAGTGGCAAACAAGATAATAACAATCCCAAATCTACCTCCATATGAACCAAAGGTTAAACCAAATTGGTGGAATGATGATGAGTATTATGAATTTCATAAAAGCAAGGGACATAAAATAGGAAATTACCATTGACTGAAGAACATCATACAAGATGACATTAATAGAGGTGACATTGAGATTGAAGGAGACTCATCCAATCAAGAACATGAAATGTTTAAAGAACCATTCCCAAAACATGACAAGGGAAAAGCCAAAGCCACAGATGACCAAACCAACTATACCAAAGCATCTTATAACTATGATTCAACTGTTAGTCACATTTCGATGGACAATTATGTCTCTACCATTATCATCAAGGACAAAATGCCTAAGAATTCTACCCAAAGACCCAAGATTGTCCTAAAAGGCATTGGATCTTCTTCCGAACCTACCTCTGAATGTAATGTTACAACTCGTTGAGGTAAATTCACTTTGCAAGGTACTCTAGCTATAAAAACCACTTCCTCGGCAACCAAGCCTGAGTATGACCTTGTAGAATAGTTAGGGAAGACACCCGCGCTTATCTCCATTCTCAAGCTCTTACGCATATCCCTTGCACATAAAGCCATTCTTGACAAAATCTTGAGAGACACTGTTGTCCCTACTGATCTTAACGTGGACTAGTTTCAAGCCATGGTGGGATACCTTTCCATTCCACACTCCCTTACATTCACAGAAGTCGATGATGCCTCTATAAGTCAGCCACATAATGCACCATTACACATTGAAGCCTTCATACACAATCATCAAATAAGATGAGTCCTGATAGATGGAGGAGCAGGTCTAAACATTTGCACATTGAGCACTATTAAACAATTGGGATATTCTGATAAAGCTGTGAAATTGGTGCAGGAGCACCTAGCCTCATTTTCATCACAGGTTTGATAGCAAGTTTGATTTTTATTAGTTTTGAGTTGGAAAGTTTGTCTAAGATTTTTTTGAGTTGTTCTAAATTATTTGGATGAGTTTTGAACTCATTGTGTGGTCATGTTTCCTGTTTTCATCTTTTTGCTCAAAGTTGCCAGTTTGGAGTTGCCTAGCAAAATGTTGTAAAAAGTGAGTTTTCAATGTGTTTTTGTTTTGAAAAGTTTTTATACATGTTTATTGTTTGGTTTTTAGGTGTGAGTAGTGTTCTTAGGTGATTGGGAGTCTTTGAGATCAACCTTGCATCATCTAGGCATTAAAAGTTGTCATTTTAGACATGAAAATGTCAAATTTGAGTGCTCTTGGACATGTACCTATCCATACAGGAGGATAACTGACTTTTAGAGGTATTTATTCTCTTGTTTAAACCATTGTAAGGGTTGATCATTTGGAGATATCAAGCATTTTGCAAGTTTGCACTAATTTTACCTTGTTTTTCTCTATGTTTTGACTCCATGTGAGAAGCAGTCCGTACACCTGCTATACGTGGCCATATTGTTTTTGCATTTTATAGTTCTCTTATGCTTCCTAAATCTTTTCCCTTTGGTGGCATTGAATTTCATTAAGTTTTGAGTTCTAGGCAAAATTATTTAGTTTTGACAGTTTCACTGCCTTGTTTAGGAAATTGGCAAGGATGCTTGACCAACTTGGCTTCTTGAAGCCCTAAATGTTCATGGCTTCCCAAGAACCATTTGGTCAACTTGTAAGATATGTATATACATTTTTTTATTTCCAAAATGCAGGTGCAAGAAGTTTTGTGGCCATGGAGCCCTAGGCAAGTGTGTCATTTGGCTAGGGTCTTTGAAGAAGTTTGATGATTTTCTCTTCCATAGCAAATGCATTCACCAGGTGGATAGACCTGTTTTGTTGTTCAAGTTAAATGTGGAAGAAAAGAGGATTTCTAAGCCATGATAAATATGGTGACATTTTTCAATTTGGGAGAATTGTGTAAAAAACAATGAGTCATTGTTTTGGTGTTGGTTTGCACTCATTTGCTCACTCTCCACCATATTTTGGTGTTTGTAAAACCTTGTTCCTTCTTCTATTTGTTTGAAAACAAGAACAAGGAGTGGTTTATGACCCTACCCATGGGTTTTTAGATTGCCAAGATCAATTAATGATCCTTTAGGCAAAGTTGTAACGCCCAGCTGGCTGTCACAGTCAATTATGACTGATTTTTGCAATTTTGGTTGATTTGTTTTTGCAATCTTCCTTTTCCAAATAGTAGGTATGAAGGAAATCAAGAATCCAAAGATAGAGAATTGATAAAGATCACAAATCAGACCTTTGGAAAAGAGTTTTGACAGTGGAAAGTGCAGGTCTAAAGTGAAAAAAATAGTGAAAAGGGCAAAGTGCAGTGACAATTAGTTTGATAGTGAATGACTCATTGTTTTGTAATTGACTAATGCCTTTTTGTGTAGGGATAATGTGGTTGTTTCTTGTCACTAATGATAGACATGTTTACATGATTTAGAATGTAATTGGTTCTCATGCAAATGATGTGTCTGTAGAAAGCAAGAATGGAAAAGTTGTCAATGTTGCACACTCCCTATGAGCATCTTTTGTAAAATCTTGTTCTCTAACCCTTTGAAGGTGTAAAACTACTTCATTTTGGTCTAAATAATATGTGACATGGTAGAACTAAGATTTTATGGTTCCCTTTGAAGATTTCTAGCTTGCAAGTTGATTCTTGCCTCCAAAACCCTTGCAAACCCTTCCTTTTGCACCCATTTTTGGGACAGTCATGGAGGAGGCCTAGTGGACCCTAAAACTTAGAAAACCCCCAAGAAATTACAAAAGGGTATCTGAATATGAAGTTCTTTTTGTCTGGAAGTCCATGATTGGAGCAAGGTGAGCACAAAACCCCAGAAGGAGGGCTAATTCCTTGTAGCCCATTTTAGGCCTAAAAATTGGTTTTTTGTCAAATCAGGTACACAAGGGAAGGTTGTAAAGCCTAAAACCCATCAAATCCAGTTGAAACAAGTTGAACTTGCTTGCATTAACACATTTGGTGAGATAGACTCCATAACTCAGTTTGTAGCACTTGAGAAGGATTACTACACTTCAAAAGCGTAGAAGACCAAAGACACCCATGGGGGTAAAACTTGACACAAACTTGTAATTCAACAAAAGGAGAGCTTGTGCAATCAGAGAATAGATCAGGGATAGAGGGAATGAATTCCAATTGAGAGAGTAAGGTGTTAGATTACCAAGCCAAAAACTATGGAGTTGAAGCCCTTGAGCAACCAAGAAGTGTTTGACTTAGGGAGGTGGATCAAGGAGAGTTTCTAGGTTGTCTATAAACCTTTTGCACTCTGATTTTGGTGACTACACCTTGAAACTAGCAAGGACCTATTACTTAGTAAAATACAAGCCTAATTGGGCAACCCCCTTGCCCTACCTCCCTATCAGAATTCTACAAACGAAATTACCATCAAAGTATAAGATAATGAAGAGTGTTCATCCAAGGGCACAATCACCTTGCCTCTCATAGTTGGGCCCATTACAAATGATGTGGTTTGTCAAGTCCTAGACTTGGATCTCACATACAATATATTACTAGGATGTCCTTGGATTCATGAAATGAGGGCAGTCCCATCTACATATCACCAATGCATTAAGTTTCCTCACAATGGAGTTGAAATAACAATTAATGGTGATCCTAATCCATTCATATACTGCAATAACTTGATACCAAAAATCAAGATGATCATTCCAAGTAATAGGGAAGCTGCCCCTTCTTCTACATACATTGATCCTGAATCATTAAAACCTTTGACAACAAAACAAGTTGAGCTTAAAGGGAAATTCCAAGACAAGGGCATGGGTGAATACACTTTGAATCAAACCATGTGTTTGCAACAAGTTATGAGTTCACCAAAAGAATATGGATGACCACATCCTACTAAGAAGGTATCTATCATTACATTTAAATGGGATCCTACAATCTTCCAAAAATGGGGTGAAATGGAAGAAGAAGACTTATACAAAATTCTTTACAAAGACCCTGAAAATGGTACACAAGATCACATTAGCATACCATGTGAAAAATATGGCAAAGGGTTCAACATCCTACAAAAATTTGGGTATGATGGCAAAAGTCCTCTTGGCTTAATAAAGGAAGGCATCATTGAACCTTTACAACCCGAATTGGCATTCAAAAAAGAGCGCTCAAAAGGACTTGGTTTCATGACTTCCAAGGTCAACACTCAAAAGACAGGAGAAGCATTACAAATCAAAGCTACCAAAATTCAAAAGGAAAATCGCTATTCCATGGACTCCAATGAATGGGAATGGGATTCAGACAAATCCTCTAGTGACTATGAACTCACCGAGACATTCAGAGAACCAGGTGAACCCACAGAAGAAGAGGAATTTTTTAGAAAATTCAAAGTTGGTCTAGAAATGACCCTGGAGGACCCCACTCAGTCCTTGCCTCTAGGTACTAGATCGAAATCACATAGAATGAGGACACCTATCCCATAATGCACTACTAGTGATGACAATTTGGATTCATTCACGATTGAAACAAATGAGGAGAGTGCTAACGATGACCTTGATAACTACCTTGACATACCTGAATATAATTGCATCTTCACTCTTAGCCCCGCTAACTTCGAAGACATCAAAGGCCTTCCCCTTGTTCACCACCAACTTATTGACTAGGACCATGAAGGACCTGCACAGTTCAACACATTCCAAAATGATGAAGCCTTTATTGACTATCTAGGCATACAAGATGATCTTCCCCCTGGGGACCATAAGGCAGGATACATTATAGAACTCAATAGCATGGTGTATTTTGGTGAGGGTGTTGGGCCTTCCAGTCGCAAAAATATAAAATATAAAAACAAATCAAGGGTGTTATGGCGAAAACCACATTGTGGCGTTGTCTGACCCCAAAAAAGTAAAAAGAAAGGATGTATATGAGGGCGAAAACCTCTCTGAGGCACCTAAATATGGAAGGCTCGACATTCTCCCAGCATCATATGAGGAAAAATCATCCATGTTGGTAGAGGAGACTATCAAAACAAAAATTGGTACAGAAGAAGTTCCACATAACATATTCCTAGCTCAATCTTTGACAGAGACAAAAAGGTCAAAATTCATAAGTTTATTCACAGAGCGACAAATCAATTTTGCATGGTTATACGCTGATATACCTGGATTAGATCCAGATTTGGTAATGCATCATTTGACAGTTAAACCGGGAGCAAAACCAATGAAACAGAAATTAAGATAGATGCATCCACAAGTGGCATTATTAGTCAAAGTGGAACTGGAGAAATTATTGGATGTCGGATTCATATGCCCAATTGATTATCCCGAATGGATCTCCAACTTAGCGCCTGTCAGTAAACCAGATCGTAGCATCAGAATATGTACAGATTTCAGAGACATCAACAAAGCTTGTCCTAAGGATGACTTTCCATTACCAAATATTGACTTGATTGTTGATCTCACAGTAGGTCATGCGATGTTATCTTTGATGGATGGATTCTTTGGTTATAATCAAATAAAAATCACATCCAAGGATCAGCACAAAACGACATTTACTTGTCCTTGGGGAACTTTCTGCTGGAATGTTATGCCCTTTGGGCTAAAAAATGCAGGTGCTACATATCAAAGAGCCATGACTACTATCTTTCATGATCTCATGCACGTTACTATGGAAGATTATGTTGACAACCTCTTGGGCAAATCAATAGACAAAGATACACATTTGGACATACTTTCAGTCGTCTTTGATCGGTTGGAAAAATATAAAGTAAGATTAAACCCCAAGAAATGTGTCTTTGGAGTAACCTATGGGAAGCTCCTGGGATTCATTGTCTCAAAAAGAGGAATCGAAGTCGATCCAGCAAAAGTCAAGGCCATCCTAGAGATGCAACCACCAAGAAATATCAATCAACTTCGATCTTTACAAGGGAGACTCCAGTCCATATGAAGATTCATAGCACGACTTGCAGATAAATGTAATCCTTTTCAGCACTTGCTACATAAAAACATAAAATTCAAATGGGATGATAATTGTCAACGAGCTTTCCAGACACTCAAAGATTATCTTCTGAACCCGCCAGTTTTGATACCACTAGTTCTAGATCAACCTATATTACTATACATATCAGCTACTTCAACAGCACTGGGGGCACTCTTAGCACAACAGGTTGCTGAGGACAAAGAAAAGGCATCATACTACATCAGTCGCACCTTGGTGGGATATGAGCTAAATTACACACCAATTGAGCGTGCATGTCTTGTTGTGGTCTTTGCTTCGTAGAAATTATGACATTACATGCTAACTCATAAAACTAAGTTGGTTGCAAGGATCGATCCATTAAAATATCTTCTCAATAAAGCAATGCTTACTAGGCGACTAGCCAAATGGGTGATGCTCCTGAGTGAATTTGACATTGAATATGTGGATAGAAAAGCAATAAAAGGACAAGCTATCACAGATCAGTTAGCAAATGCTCCCATGATAGATGATGTCTCTCTAACTTCAGAATTTCTAGATGAATCCATCTTAACAGTGTCACATGCAAAGCCTTGGTAGCTATACTTTGACGGCTCATATACACAGCATGGGGCAGGAGCTGGCATCCTCTTCATAACTCCTCAAGGGGATTCCATACCAAAATCATAGCGATTATCATTTCCCTGCACTAATAACATAGTAGAAAATGAGGCATTAACAACTGGATTACGAATTGCAGTTCAGTGGAAGATCCAGGAACTTCATGTTTTTGGGGACTCTCAACTTATAATTCGTTAAGCAACTGATAACTACCAAACAAAGGATGAGAAATTAATGCCTTATAAAAGAATGGTGGATGACTTGAAACAACATTTCACGAAGTTAGACTTTGAGCAGATACTAAGAGAGCATAATCGAGCCGCGGATGCCATGGCTACAATTGCTTCACTAATTGATCTACCACAGAATGAGACCCGCTATGAGTTCTTGGTGGATAACCTTTTGGTTCCCTCATATGAAATCACTCCTACTGAGATGATATGTGTCGTCGGTCCTGAGTCCCAGTTATATGGTTCCATTTTCACATACCTTCATGACAATACCCTTCCTTCTGACCTATCCAATAACCAACGTTGCACTTTCATTCGCCAATCTTCTCGATACATCATTTTAGCCATTATCCTATACCGTTGAGGTCTAGATGGCACTCTTCTTAGATGTTTAGAAAGAGACGAAGCTCAAATTGCGTTACATGAAGTACATGAAGGGATATGTGGTCCACATTCTAGTGGTCCTACCTTAGCCAAGAAACTCATCAGGAGTGGATATTACTAGCCTAATATGGAAAAAGACTCATATCAGTTTGTCAAGAAATGTAGGTAGTGTCAACTTCATGGAGATCTCATCCATGCGCCAGCACAAGGACTTCAACCAATTGTGACTCCTTGGCCCTTTTGTCAGTGGGGACTCGATCTCGTAGGCAAGATTCACCCTCCTTCTTCCAACGATCATAAATTCATTATCACTACCACAGAGTATTTCACAAAATGGATCAAAGTCGTGCCTCTCACACAAGTCACTGGAAAACAAATTGCTACATTCATTCTCAACTACATCATTTGTCGATACGACATTCCTGTTTCCATCATCACCAATAATGGGCGTCCCTTCAAAAATCAAGATGTTCGTGAACTCTGTGACTGTTTCCATATTACCCATCATTTTTTCACACCTTATTACCCCCAAGGTAATGTTCAAGCTGAGGCATCTAATAAAATAATCCTTAAAGTCTTAAAAAAGATAGTCGACGACACTGGCCGTAATTGGCATATCCAACTTAATCCTGCACTTTGGGCTTACCGCACAAGCATCCGCACACCTACAAGAGCTACACCCTATTCACTTGTCTACGACGTTGAAGCTATCTTTCCTATTGAGGTTGAGTTACCCTCTTTACGAGTCTCTTTGCAAAACATTATCAGTGATGAAGACTACAAGGTCTCTCGCTTACAAGAACTTGAACTATTGGATGAACGAAGACAAACTGCTTTTAATCATCTCAAGGCTTATCAACAACAAATGAGTCGCAGCTACAACCATAAAGTCAAGCCTCGCACATTTGAGGTAGGTGATTTGGTTCTCAAAGAAAATCCTAAAAATCAACAAGACAGAGAGAAGAAGGGCAAGTTTGAACCAAACTGGCTTGGTCCTTACATCATCACAACAACATATGGATCTGGTGCATATCAGCTCTCAACCACAGAGGGTGAACCTTTGGAGGATCCTATCAACAACATGCACCTTCGCAAGTTTTACACATAGCTCGTTAGAATATCCTAATTAAAAAATAATAATAATTTAAAAAAAAAAAAAAAACATTTCATCGAAAGGTGAAAACCGGGTCACCGGCGCCATGTGTAGAGACATTTATCCTCCCTCCTTCAGGATTCCATTTCATCCTTTCACTTTGCACACTCTCACAACCTATTCATCCACAATAAAATTTACACATTCCCATCAAGGCTTGTTATTGATCTACCTAAGATTGGTCAACCATCCATAATAACCCCCTTTTCACCCTTTTCATCCATAATAAATCAACTCCTATCTGTCGCTAAGGAAAATCCTACGTCTAGTAATGGGTGTGGAACTGAGAGCATCACATGTTTCGAGGAGTATAGGTTCTTCCACTTTTCTTCAGTCTATATGTGCACAATCTGCAATAAAGAAGCACTTGCATCGCCAATCCGCAATAAAGTTTTGTCTTCTTCACAATAAAGTATCAGTTTCATGGATTCAGACAGTTTCAGATGAGACACGGCAACAACAATGGACTTTCAACAAATCAAATATTTCAACAGACTCAGACAACATTATGGTTTAGTGCTATCTATCCCTTTTGTGAAAGTAAAAATTGTGACCACAATCAAATAAGACTTATACAAGTGACAAGAGACACTAAACTTGAGGACTACAATGAATGTTGGTGTCAAGTCTTGGTTTTCTTTTGATTTTTATCTTTTGGTGACATGTCTTTTAGCTTTTCCAAGATGTCTCTGACTAGAGATTCTATCTCCAGGATGTCTTTGACTAGAAAGGTGAGGATGGGGTATCGTCACCTTTTTTTTTTTGTTGTCTGTGGATTGTCTCTTAGTAATGCTATGACTTGTCCAAGGATATGAGGACATTGTGAGTCTGGTATGAACTAGGGCATTCCTTGTTTGCAACTGTCTCATCTCCATGCAAATAGGTACAATGACTTTCTGGGTCAAACATATGTCTCGATTGTCATAACCTATTTTGCCATAATAAAGCTCAATGATGATAACACACAAGAAGCTCTTTCACTTTCATATCTTCTATTTTCCATCCCCCTTTCTTGATTGACTTCCATCGTCCTTCTTGAGTCCGTGTAGCCTGCTATCACACGACTGAGTAAATGACACACCAAAAACATTTGCATTTCATGTAGTTTGCACCTGCATTACCACATATTAGCATCTCATACATACATATAGATATCACAATCGCATCACATCCTGCACACAACACATGTTAGCACATTTTACATTCTCGTCATGTAAATAGTAATTTGGATTATCATATTCATCGGCATTTCATACATTCACATTTGCATTGTCATAACATATAAAAAAACATAAAAGAACAAAAACATTGCATTTCGTTATGTACATATTTGCATCCATATCATAACCATCACATAGAAACATATATTGTGAAACATCTCATCACATAGGTACACATGCATATAGTTGTTGCAAAGATGAATCTCATATATACATATAATCATAAGTGTCATGATACAATGATGTCAAAAATCATATGGCTACAATCACCCGAAGGTGTCTACATCATCATACAAAATGGTACAAAACTGATACATAGGGAGCCCCTCTAAGGCTATGATGAACTCCCTCCCTCAGAACTGCCTGGCCTCGATGGAGTCTAAGCCCTGGAAAGACCCGCTTCAAGATCATCTCTCCTACCCCCCCTATCTGGTGGTGGTGGAAGACCCATAACACCACCGCTAGACGCTTGTCTCCACTGACTCCCTCCAGTGGTCGTCGTTGTCTACGATAGTCTCTGGAAGCTCCTAGCCCGCTAATCTGGTGGCACTACCCCGTAGTATAGGTCTCCCTAGTAGCCTATCTCCTCCCCTACCCATAGAACATATGTGTATCTGGCCCCTATGTCCTCTGTCACTTGCCTCCCAGCCCTCAATGCTATCTCAACCTCAGTATAATGTTGGATAGCCCGATCTCTCTCGCGCTTAGTGTCCCTGAGATATCTCCTGAGTTGATCCCTCTCCCGCTCGAGATCCTGGATCTCATCTGCCCATCCCTGGCAGATCTCCCTCAACTCTAGTAGCTCATCCTCCTTGTCGGCCCCCTGTCCCTGTGGTTGCTCCTGTGGCTGCCCCTGTCCATGTACTTGTGGCTGCTCCTGTGGCTGCCTCTGCCCCTGTCCCCATCCCTGTACCTGTCCCTGCACCTGTCTGGGACCTTGTGCTGCTGGCACCTGTAATGGCAACCCACCTCAGCCTCTCACCACCCAAGTCTGTCTCTCCTCTCCACCCTCTCCCCACGGAGCCACTCTCCTCTCTCCTCCTGCACCCCACCTCCTCCATTAGCCTCTACCTCCACCATCTTCATCATCATCATCCCCTCCGCCATCTCCATCTATCAGCTCTCTTGGATCTTTCAACTATGGAAATGGATGCTCTCCCCAATATGCAGTATACTCTGCATCCATCCCTGCATCCTTGATCTCTGGCCACATATCCTACGGCAAGGGAGTCATCTCTACCAATTGCATCACGACCTGATCATATGATAACAATGGCTCAAAGTGTGCCTGATCCCTCACTATCCGAGCATACATCCCGGAACCCCATGGCATCCGCTGGATCCTACCAAACTACCTACATACTCTATCTACCAACTGCATCTCCAGTACATAGGGCATCCACCCAATCAGATATCTGCTCCTGAAGGTGTATGGCAGCTCCACTATGTCATCCTCCCACTCCTTGCACTCTTGGTACGGCCTCCATGCCACAATGTCAATCTCATTGATGACCTGACACCAATACTCCAACCTGCCAATCCATGGCTGTGATGTAATCATATCATACAAGTGAACAAAACTGCATCCATGACCCCTGCCTCTGAAATGTATCGGTCATGTCACTGGCAGATGCTCATATGCCCATACCTGTAATAATGTCACTCCGCAGCCCAATCCTATGGATCCATGGTATACAAACTGATGGAGCTCATAGTACAAATGCGCCAGCATGCACAGTCCCTAGGCATATCTGGTATGTTGTGTCACCATTGTCTCCAAGGTGCTCCCCCAACCCACAGCCAACCCTCGTGTCACCCTATCCGGACATAGGAACCCACTGATCACTCCTCCTAGCACCGCTAGTAGTGCCAATCTTGTCATTGTCATGGTATCCTAGGCGACATGTCCTGCCCTCATCTCCAGTCCTGGATCCTGAAACACTCATCTCAGTGCATCCTTGTCTTTGTCTCGATCATAGGGAATCAACTCCCCATCAATCAGTATCTGCAGAATCCTGTAGACATCCTCTAAGGTGACTGTCATCTCACCCATCGGCAAATGGAATGTGCATGTCTCTGAGTGCCATCTCTCAACTAAAGCAGTCAGCAACCCCATGTTCGCCCGAAACTCAGGCACATACAGAATAAATCATAGACCCATAACCTCAATCGTGGCTCTGTCCTCAAATGTCAGCTCTAGTCGTAACCTCTGAGTCAATGGGAATCTCTCTCGTGACTCCAGCATAGGTAGGTACTCCTACAGTCAAGCAAATCAACTATGTCAGTCAAAGTGGCATTCCCTGTTCATCACAAAATGTTGCTTATTATCCTAAGTGCTTATGATACTTTACCCTAGTGACACTCACTGTTCATCACAAAGTGTTGCTTCTATTCTAATGACATTCACTGCTCATCACAAAATGTTGCTATTTATCCTAGTGGTACTCCCTGTTCATCATAAAGTACTATGTGTTTTTGCACTCCCTATTCATCACAAAGTGTTGCTCATATTTGCACTCCCTGTTCATCACAAAGTGCTGCTCATATTAGTACTCCCTGTTCATCACAAAGTACTATGTCTTGGTACTCACTGTTCATCACAAAGTGCCTCAATCTATCCTAGTCATCCCTAGAGGACCTGCTTGAGTGAATCTTCTCAGCATCTTAACCAATCAATATCGTATGTTCAACACAGATCTGTCGATTCGACCTTGAAGACATAAACGCGCTTTCATTACATAAACGTGCTTATATATTGCATATATGCACCTGCTCTGCACAGACACACCTAAAATACACGGATGTGCCTCTGCTCTACATAGACGTGCCCACATAGCATAAACGTGCCTGCACAATGCAGACACGCTCGCATTTGGCATAGACGCCTTTTCCGGCATAGACACACCTGACACAAACACAGACGTGCCTAGCCAACCTAGACGCGCCTGGCACCAACACATGGCATTTTTTTTTGACATTTTTTGACATTACCTAAAGCACATTTATTGCACTACCTAAGTTGCATTAATGACAACATTTATTGCAACAAAGTACAAGGAGGTTTTGAGGTACTTATCGGCTCTCCTACATCTGTTGGCCTCTGAAATTGGTGAACGTGATCGAATCTATGAACCAATGTCATCGCTGCTGACTGTTGCTACTATATTCTCTCTCTGCACTCTAATCTCTTGGATGTGTGGATGACAATGAGGATGTTTTTCCATCGTGGTCTATTTTATAGACTGCCCTAGCCCTAGCCCTAGCCCTCGTCTCCCGAGTCAGTCTTCATTATCCCATGACTCTGTCACTCTATCCTATCCAGTCAATCCTTTCTAGCCTTTCTTTCTTATCGAGAGATTGTCTGCAATCTTTTCAGACATTTTCATCCAATCTCTCGAGGGGGCATACCATTCCCATCTTGGGGAAGCTTTGTATCAGTTCATCTTATCTTCTTTGAAACAACGCGACAAGCTAAATTGTCTCAAAAAGGGGCAAAATGTAGACACCTAAAATTCTCCAGTCTAATTAATTATCTTAAGCCTAATTCTTCTATTAATTAAATGAATCTTTATTTTATTTTTAATTCATTTATCCTCTTCTAGCCTTATTTCTCATTTAAATAAATACATTTATTTATTTAAATTATCCTTTTTCCTAAATTAAATAAATACTTATTTATTTAATTGATCCTACTTCCTCTATTAATTAATTAAATCTTTATTTATTTAATTAATTCATTAACATTTTCTACCCATGACACATGTCATTCATCTCTTAATTCCTACACTACCTACCCTCTTATTATTTTATTGTTTTCTCTACCTACCCTCTAATCATAGCCGACCATTTATCTTTTACACCTCTCAATCTTATCCCTTCATTTCTTATGGTGTCTTCTATATAAGGAGATGCTTCCTTCATTATCAACCCTAACTACCTGATCAATTGACTACACTACGCCTTTGCAACTTCATATGCGATCCTACTTGCAACCACATTTCCATTCTTTGTTGAGCTCTTGTGCCCATATAAAATCTAAGAGCAAATATATCAAGCAAGATCAATGGAGATAGGAAGAATGGAGATCAAAACCCTATTGGACATGTGATGGTATAATCTTTGTGATTTCATTTGATTTGCATTGTCTTAGGTAATCTTCATATGTTATGGTGGATCTTTGTTGTTGTTAGGCTAGGATTTTGTGGTTGAATTCATTTAGTCTTTCAATATTGTTGTTTTCCATTTTCACTGTATACACACATATATATAAAGATCATATGCGTTTTGGAGAGGAAAAATCTTTGAGTTTTGAATCCGTGGAGTGGTATTTCTTTGCAAATATAAATCCAATTAAATGACTGTGATTACCTTTCTGATGGTAGATGTTGTTATTAATCTGGGGCTCCTATCTATGTGTTTTTAAAAGATAAATGTTTGAAAAGAGATTATGTTTCTCTTACCTTTTTTTAATGAAGTGTTGAATCGATGTTTTTGAACTTTGTTTTGATCACTTCTGATCTTCATGTTGAAGCGTTTTGAAGAATAGTTTCCCTAAAATATTTGCAAACTAGTAGCCTCTCATCTAAGAATGAAGTAGGCAGTCTTATGTGCTTTCAGGTTAAAAGCATACCAGTTTAATTTAATTAGATTATTCCCTGAATAACTAATGGAGGGAGCTATACCTATCGAAAATTCAGAGGGAAGTGGTGTATGTCACACTTATCCAACTATTTAGTTGAACTTTTGTCTTTCAAAGAAGGCTACAGAGTTTGAAACAATTTAATTAGAAGAAAGGCAAAAATTTGTTCACTAGCAGAACTCTAGAAGAGGCAACTATAGAATATCTTAATCTGTATAGTAAAGCATTAATTGAACTAATGTTAGTCATACCCAAGAGTTTGTGTGAAATTTTGGATGCTAGAAGACAAACTGCTAGTAAGGAAGATGAGAGACTGAAGGAATATGTGTTGTTCAGCTTTTGTTCGGTCATCACTACAGAGGAGATAGATAGATTGCTAAAACTAACAAAGAATGAATTTAGGAGTAAATACTGAGTAAATAAAATCATGTTAGGGAAGATTGATGAATTTGTTAAGGAGATTGAAAATATTTTGACAAAATTTTTGTTAGAAAACCGGTATGAGGTAAGTAAGGCTAAAGGGTAGGAATGACTTCATCCCGAAGAATAGAACATGACATCTCAAGTCAATCTAGAAGCCAATTAGATAGTAGATGGTACTTCTGAGCATGCAGAAGTTACTGTGCAAGAAGAAGATGGAGAAGAGAACACAAGGAAAGAAGAGGAAGGTAAGGGCAAGGTTGACAATTCTCTGGTTATTGCAGTTGATTCTCTTGTCATTGAGAAGAATGCAAAAAAAGAAAAAGTGGTGGTCAAGATTGAAGTCAAGACTGAAGCAACATACACTATAGATGAAGTAAAGGGAAAGACAGTCATTGATGATTCAAAATTCATTCAAGGTCCTATGAAGCTGGATTCTTTGTCCCTAATTCAAAAGATTCAACTTGCATCATTTACTCAAGCCAAAACCAATGAAGATCTTTTGAAGTTCCATGCTGAGGATAATATGATGCTAAACTTGGTAACTGGTGTTTTTGAGAAGTTGATGCCCTTGTTTCAAAAGGATATTTCAAATACTCCATCTAGGAGATTAAATAGTTTGATTAATTCTGTAGACAAACATTTTGAGTCTTTCGAAAGGTCAACTAAAGAAAAAGTTCTAAATGAATTGAATGCAAAAAGGCTTCAAAACTTAAAAAGAATGATTTCCAAATATAAAGCCACATTAGGAGAATGTGTGAAGAGAATGCAAGATGCATTGTCCGCGGGTGGAAAATTGTTCAAATCATGTCTATCTCTAAACAAGTTCACTGTAGATATTGAGAAGAAGTCTAAGGTACATGAGAATGAGCTTGAATGCATATCTTAGTCAGTTGATTCCCTTACAGCTTCATTAAGTAGTCTTGAGAATTAGGTAACATCTCTACTTGATAAAATCAGGAGCCTGAACCATGACCGAGAGAAAATTATTGGGAGAGTTAGTGAAGTTAGGAGTATTATTACTCCTAATCTTGACATTATGCAGAGTGCTTTCAAAGATGCTCAAGATGCTCTAGCCAGTGGTGATCCAAATTATGTAAAGACAACAGAGGAACAAGATTATTTTCTTAGTGGGTTCATAAACATATCAGAGAATCTACAGAAAGGCTAGTAAAATCATTTGAACTCATTGAAGAACTCTTATGTTGATATCTTCAAATTTTTATGAATATATAAGGACTATGTGTCCATGTGTGTAAATAGCATTTTTATTTCTATAACTCTACCTTTATCATTGATGTCAAAGGGGGAGGATAGATGAGTGAAAAATGTTGATCTTAGGGGGATATTCTTGATTCTTTAATTATTTTGAGTCCGACAGTTTGATTTTGGTTTTGATCTGACACTTAGTCATTTTTCACTATGTGTTTCCATCAATACCAAAGGGGGAAATTGTTGGCATGATACAATGTACTTATAATCAAATGTTATTTATGACAACTAGCAACTGAAGTCAAATATCGAATTTGTAGCTCATGATTATTCATTCTGGAAGATTGATTGAGTTTCGATGAGGTCTAGTGAGGTCTAGTAAGAAGAATAGTCTATCTGGTAGAGTGTGCAGTTTTCTGGTTAGCAAATTATTTTGGTTAAGTATTTTGACTTGCAGATCTGGGAGATGTATTGTGGATATGTAATTTACCTTATTCTAGGATTGTGACCTTCCGTGTTTAGTTTGTTGTTTGTTGGAAGATCCGGTAGACAATTTTTATGATATAATAGTGTTTTGGTGCAGTAGTGTATGAAGATTGGTTGTGTAGATCAAGCAAAGTAATTTTGATGGTTGTTTATGTGTTCGAGGTCAATTAGATAACATATGGGAAGTATGTGGACATCTTGTTTTGGTCCACTTAGTTGTTTTTGGATTGAACTGAGCTGACTTGGGTAACACATTTCATGTTACATGTTATGTGGTTTTTAGGCCGACATGGAATTTATCTAATTTGTTGATGTGAATATATTAGTCCAATTGGTATGTAAGTGATGATGGAGGAAGCATGTATGAGCTATTGTGTGTAGTTTCACTTGCGTGATTGAGAGATATGTGCTCTGGTATGTGACAGGGCAGAGTGGAACAAAGTAGTATGTTAGAATAGTGGCAGAAGACTATTTGTGCTTAACCAGAATTGCATTTTGGCATTTATAGATTATATCCATCAGTTCATTCAATCAGCTATCATTTGTAATCTTTTGTAGGACAGTGAGTCCTCCAAGGGTTGTAGCCCTATTCTTTGTAATTGAGCAGCGAGCTCTAGAAAGTGTGCATGAATGCATGTGCATTCCCCTTGTAATAATATTATACTCCTTATCATAGTATTATAATATTGTGGGTCTCAATCCCATTGTGGGTCTCAATCCCATTGGTGATGTTTTGAAAATTGAGTTTGAAAAAGGATTTATTGTTCATTTATCTTCCTATTGCAATGGTTTAACATGAGGTCTTTATTGTGTACTAATCACATGGTGAAGGGACAACATCGACATCTTGTAGAACATTCATGGGATCTAAGTTTCATTTTTGGAAATAAAATCAAAGGAGATATCTAGAAGGAGGTAACCAACTTGAGTAGCTTGAAGAAATGTCTAGGTAAGAAAATTTGGTATCTTTTTGGTTTTCAATATTTTGTGACTAAATGTTCTTTTCTACTCTGGATGTCAATTTTCTTACAAATTAGAGGTTTCATGACGAGGGGAATACTATATAATTATAACATTCAAAAGAAAATGATACGATTTCCCCTTTGGAATCACCTTTTGATAAAGACTTCTATATCATGGGTTTTGGAGCTGCAAAGATGGTGTGGTTGAATGGACATTGGGTTTTAGATTTTCCATACTTTACCCATATCATCCAAAACCTTGTCAAGCAAGAGTTTACAACATTGAACATATTAGAGGATTCTATGGAGGTAGCAACACAAATTTTGCAACTCTTATTTCTGATTTTCTTCATCCTTGTATAGAAGAGTATGGTATTATGGGAGAAGTTAAGCGCGTATAAAAATGTTTGTTGATTGGGCTCGTATGAAAGTTCTGAAATTATTTGATGAGTATCATATATCACACTTTAATTTTTTACTACTTCCAAATCAGAAAATGGGAGTTTTCAAATATATGCAGCTTGTCTCATCTTTGGAATGGAGAAACCAACATGGTATTGGTTACAAACTCTCTAATTTTTTCACAATTTTTTTTTTTTTGATATGCTACTCTCAGTCATCCCTTTGTAGGAAGCACATAAATCACAAGATCTTAACATAAAGGGGTAAAAATATTATTAAACCAAGGAGACATTACAAAGAAAGGCCATTAAATGGCCCTATCAAGATCAACCAAGTGATCCAATTGATGAGACAAATCCGAGGGCAGATGGCCCCGATCCACCAAATTCCAATCATGCATAAATCACAAGATCTTACCTTACAACTTGATTTTGCAATTCATAGACAATCGGGTGATAAATCCTAATTTCATTTTTTATGATAATGATGGTTGGGAAGATGTTTTAGAAAATATGGAAATACTTAAATTGATGTATTTCAGCAACAAGCATTTTTTATTAAGGAACATTTTTGGGAGATTGACATCACACTTTTGACTCAAGTTTTGGGTGCTCAAAGCATGCTAAAAATAATTTCTCAAGAGGAGTTGGAAGAAGAGGAGGAAGAAGATGAAAACATGACTAATTCTCTACATGAAGTTAATGGTTTATGTTTATCACATGGTTCTACTATATTTTGTGGTGCTACAAGAAAGAGAATTATTTGGTTTTCATCACAAAAATTGAAAATTAAAGAAGTTGAGAACGTGAAGTTTAGAGTTTCAAAGGAAAGATTAGCAAGATATGATGAGAATTTTAAAATTAGAAGTTCTTTCAAAATATTCAAGCATAAATCAGTTCATGCTATTCCTTTGATAAAGTACAATGAATGGAGAATCTATTGGGTTTGATTTTATTGAAACTTAATGAACTACAAAAATGGGCAATACAAAACATGATGGAAGATGAATTTTTTAGAATGAATACTTCTTAGTATTTTTATTTTCATAGAGGATATGGTATTTTCATCATGGTTGCTTTTGTGGATGATTTCTTAGCCACTGACATTTTAAATGGAAATGTGAAGAATCGCAAGTTTGTGCCAAACGATGATTCTAAGGAGTTATTTATCTTCCAACCGAACAAGCTATTGATCCTTTGGATTTTTAGAGTGCCATTGAATTATTGTTTTTGTTGTATGATCCATTTACTATTGGATTTTGGATCCTATAGATCAGTCCATGAGGTTGAAAAAGACTTCTCTCAGGTTGAGGTAATGATGGGTCTTCTCTTATGCCTTTTCATTATATATATCTCAACAATGTAGAGGTGAATAGAATATTTGTTTCAAAAAGATATATTTTCTATGGTAGAAGATTCAATGGTTGTTATGATAGACCTAATAACAAAAAAATCCTAGATTCATATGTAATATTACCAATTGCATCATAATTTCCAAATACAAGTTCCTTGGTGATAGTGTTTATCTAGCTAGAAATCTAGAAGACTTTTTGTCCTGCAATATGAGATTATCTTGAAGTGTTTCAAGGTGGAAATTATCAATCACATTCAAGAGACACATAATATAGTAGATGCTACAGTAAAATTATTTTCTTCTTTCATTTTATGTGGATATCACATTATACGTGTGGAAGGATTAAGAAAGTGCAGTCTTCTATCATAAAGACCATTGTTCTGCAAAATCAATTTCCACATTTTGGTTGAGTTTAAGATGTTGTATGGTGTCATTTTCTAATATTTCAGATGTGCTATTATTATTCCACATCAGATCATACAGTTGCAACAAATATATTTCAAATAGAGGCCAAAGTTGGAGCAATTTGTGAAGCAACCTACAAGGAGTCTCTCCACAACTCCAAGGTAATTGAAGAAAACACTTTCAAGATTGGTATTAAATTGGATGGAACTTTTATTTTTAATATGGATCTCCCTCTTGGCTACAATAGTCTGATTTATATCTTTGATTGATTTATATCTTTGATGAAGATTGCATGATAAAATTCTGGTTTAGCATTGCACATATTCAATCTTGGAAAGGAGTTGATAAAAGGAAGTTGATAGATGAAAAAGATGGAAGGAATTACATACAACCTCAGATGATTTGGAGTATTATTTTTCAAATTGGATTTCATCTCTTCAATATTACAGAGAAAAAATATACATTTCAAGAAATATTTTGGATGTTTTGGAGGAAGAAGCAACATCAAATAGGTAAAAGACTGTCATTTATTTTTCACTTTCAAATGATAGGATATTTTGGGAATTGAGAACTTGGTGCATTATTTTTACAATTGCTTGAGGACAAGCAATTTTTGAAAGGGGGACTTGTCATGTCCCTTTTTAAAAATTTCTAAAAATAGAAACTTATTAAAAATAGTAAGTCAACAATTCCAAAAATCATAAATCAAGAAATATTGTCCTTCATGGTTAAATGATAAAAATCAGATTTATTATTAAATTAATGGATAACTTTTGATATTATTTTGGAAGAAAAATATGGCTTGGAAAAATTAGAAAGGACATTTTGGAATGATAAGTGGTATTTGGTAACTTTTGACAGAATGGGCAAGTGGCAAGTTGCAACTAGTAAAGTTAGGAGGTGAAAGGCAAGTTGAGGAGTTAAATTCTTGGAAATGCAAAGAATATTCTCTCTTGGTCATGAAATATGGGTTCCCAAATTATAAATTTAAGATTTCTCAATAAAACATGAATTTGGGCTTCATTTGACATTATTCTTGTTGTAAATTTAGTGGTGATAAACCAGTGGAGAAGGAGAATTTTGGATGGGATGTTCATGGTTTTCAAGCTATATAAGGATGGGAGTCAGAGGAGTACTAGGTGTTCTAAGGATGGGATTCAAGGAATACCATTAAATAATCTCATTTCAGAAGTTATCATTGTGCTAAGTAGTTGAGGTTTTCTTGAGTTTTCAATTTGCATGTGTTGCAGAAGGCCTTAAGGTCATGAGTTAATTATAATTTCATTTATTTTGATGATAAATTTTTATTAGTAAATTTGGCTTGCGGTTTGATGATTTTATTCTAAAGATTTGTGAGCTTGTAGTACATTTCAAGCTTCATATATGCTCATTGTTTTGGGTTTATTTGTAGTAGAAATATATTGATGTATATATCAAACTTGAGGTTGTGGTTTTAATGAAAATAATATTCATTTTTATATTATTTAATTTCATGTCAAGATTGGTGAATATTGAGGTTGATTTGACAATCAGATCTACAAATCGGGTGCATAGTTCATAAGATTTATTGTTAAATCCTTGTGGGTATTTCCGTTTATTTGGAAAGATTAATTATATGAGGGTTTGGAATAAGAAGTAAATTGTAATTTTTTGTCCCTTGATGCAAATTTAATTTTATATCACAAATTTATTAGTTTGGGACATTACAACTTGCATATTAGAATGCATTTGCTGCCAATGATAAAATGACTAACAAGGAGGTGAAGAAGAAGAACATACAAGTGTTATTTCACATTCATATAGCTTTTGATAAGAGCTTATTTCCTAGAAGTGTAGATGCAAAGACAACTAAGGATGCTTGGAAGACTCTAAATGAAGTTTACTAGGGCAGTGATCAAATCAAGGTTGTCAATCTACAAACCTTTAAAAAGAAGTTTGAGAATTTAAAAATGCAGGAAATAGAGAATATGAATGATTATCGTGTAAAGGTAAAAGATGTGGTCAACAAAATAGCTACTTTAGGTAAAATTAAAACAAAAAACTGTTGAGGTCTCTTACATCAAGATGGAGCAATGTTGTCATTATCACTGAAAAGAGAAAAAATTTGCTCACTCTTGATTGAGAGATTCATCGAGAGATGTTTATGAGAAAGCTTTTTCATTTTTGATACAAAAGAAGTAGATTGATGGGTAGTAAATTTGGGTAAACGTCTATCAACAAGCTTTCTCATGGTTGACAAGCATATCATTTTGGAATTGGATACATAAACTTGTTATTTGGTGCAACCAATCAATTTCATCTGAACAAACATTAGTAGATTGTTTTAAGGTTTCTCACTAGCCAAATGTATAATCTATGGGCCTTTGGAAAGTGTTCTAGTTAGAATGTGATTTTGAATACGGAGGAAACCAGTTGCTCACTAATGTAATTTTGATCAATCCCTTTTGCAGGTGCGCCTACACAAAAAATGATGGATTGGCATACTAATTGGTGTATGTGGATGGGTCTCCTGATATTTGCTCTTGTATAAAGCACAACAACTGCATGAGAAAGGAGGAAGTTATGGGCTACAATATATGGAGGATATAGAATTGAAAATCCTTAATTACTCAAAAATACGATACACTAAAAGTAGAAGTACAAAAAACACAAATTGCAATACTAGACAAGTTAATCTCTGGTCTTGGATGTCAACATGTCACTAGGACATCTGTGCAATCACACTATTATCTAAATAGAAACAATCTAGAAGCTACCAAAATCTTGTCCTTGGTTTTCCAAACCTGTTCATCTTGTTGTCCTTATTTTTTATTTTTTATTTTTTGTGAAAACAAGATAACCCCTATGAATTTTTCTAAAATTTGTCCTCTTTTCTCTTAAGTCAAGTAATGAGGCATTTTTCTCATCTCATTTGTCCTCGAATACTTGGTATTCACTCTTGAAATTCTTTCCTTTTAGTTAAAATTTCAAATTTTAACTCAAAAAGTAATCTTTCCTATTTTGGTGTCAAGTCAAGTTTTAAACCCGATCTTGCATCATGTTTGGTTATTAGGTGTCGAGGTGGGTTTTAAACCTCACTTCACACCATGGTGACCAATTTTGGTGTCAATCAGACTTATAAGTCTGATTTACACCACTCTAGACATTATAGTGTAAAACGGACCTATAAGTTTGATTGACACCATATTGAAGCACAATTTTGCATTTATTGCTTTTAGAGTTTAATTTATATCGGGTTTCTTTTACCCCTTTATTTATCGATTTATGCCCTAATTTTCTTCATTGTTTTTGTGGAGATTATTACAGTGTCTGATTTCTTTTGAAATTGGATTTATCAGAACCCGTTGTATGTATTATTGTTGCCCTTTTCTCTTACTTTGTTACGGGCTTTATCTCTGTTGAAATTTTTATCATTGATCATATACATTGAAGTTTTACTTCAATGTATATGGTTAATGATAAAACTTTTAATGTTTTTTAATCAATTTTGAAAACCCTAGTTTTGAGTGTGAGTCAGGTTACAATCCTGACCCATTCCTTTTTTTGATGTTCCTTTTGGTGTGTGGCATAGTTGTAGCCCCATCATGCACCAGAGCTTTCTTCCACGATGTATGGTGGGGTTATAGTTTTGCCACCTACTTGTGTATTTCCTTTCTTTGACAGATGGTGGTGATTGGGTTTGTAACCCTGGTCTCCACCATGTTCTTTAAGAAATGGTGGTGATCAAGATTAAACAACCCCAACCATCACCATTGTTTGACATGTGTTTTGTTTGAAGTCCTTCCAAAGAGGTGTTAGTTGAGGATATAACCCTGCTCGACACCACCACCATATCTTGGTAGTTTTTAAAAGTGCTTTTCCAAGGTGTTGGATAGGGATATAACCCCGACTTACACCAAATTAGTCTTTTTAAAGTGTAAGTCAGGGTTATAACCCCGATTCACACCTACTTTCGGATCTTCCTTTAATAACTGTAAATCAGAGTTATAACTCCGGCATACACTTGATCAAAGCTTTGATTTTATATCAAAATAAGTGTAAATTGGAGGTATACCCCTAATATACACCCTCATATAATGTTGTTCCCTCGGTGTATTTTGGGGATATAAACCCGATGTATGCTTATTTTAATTTTTTTTGCTTTATATCAAGTGAAAATCAGACTTATAAGTCCGATATGCACCTATTGATGAATTTACACTTATGTTAAGTGTAAATTGGACTTATAAGTATGATTTACACCTAATTCACACACTTGCAAATTGGTGATTTTTAGGCTAATTTGTGATTGATCGATAGTATTTCTCCTATCAAATGATATTCCTATGGAGGCTAATAATCTCAAATGATGATCTTTTCATGTTGTAGTGAATTTATTGCAAATGACAGAGCCTTCACCTAGTAAGAGATCGATGAAGTTCAAGAAACAAGAGATTCATCCAGTTTTTCCTCCTTCATCTATATCATTCAATATTAACAATATCAGGGATATGGAGATTGGCCATGTGGATCTTGATGAATTCTTGAAAAGAGTCAAAGAGCCAGCCACCAGTGTCTTAAAAAATGGAGCCCACCATCAACATTGGAATTTATTTGGTGGCTTCTTTTCCTATGTCATCTCAGAATCTAAATTTTGTGTTGCCTCTTGTCAACAGGTATGACCCTACCACTAGGTCAGTGAAGGATGCGGATGGAAAGAAGACACTCATCAAGTTTGATGAGGAATTCATTGACACAATTTTCAAATGTCCACCTACAGAGCAATATGCCAATATTGACATGTAATCAGTTGTGACCTATTATGATAATAATTTAGATAAGTGCAAGAAGAATATAAATGAATATTGGTTGAATAACCCTAGGCCTACAATTGAAAGGTGGCTGAAGACTCTTCCTCATAGTGATTTCATTGAGGAGGTCAATGATCTCATTACTCTTCTCAGCAGAGTTAAAGGCTTTCCGATTTCCAACACTTACCACAAGTGCATGTATTAGTACATTCACATTATCAAATAGAATAAGAAGAAGATTTACTAGGGCAAGTAGATTGCTGATGCTTTGTGTGAGCAGTTGACCAAGGTGCCCACCACCTTGAAAATATATATGACTTCCTATATTGTATATGGAGCTGCCTCGATGAGGCATATTCCAGATTCCTGTATATAAGTACTTCACTTAGTTGATTCTCAAGGAGAGTTTGCACCATTTCAGGAGGGTTGATGATGCCTTATTTTCTCATTATATGTGCCTATTTGATAAGGATCTTTAGAACAAGAGAGTATCGGATGAGGCTTGGAAGGTGATGAGTGATTATGGTTATATTTTCTTATAATTCTCCACATTTACATATATTAGGATTGGATGCTTTGATAGTGAACCCTTCATGCTCCCAAGGTTTCTATCAGATAAGATCATTCTTATGGAGATGGCTCTCCAAATGATATCAATCCATGAGCGTCAATCTGGATCTCATAAGATAGGTCTCAAGTTCTTCATTGCTATAGGGAGATATTCCATCAATTCCATATACAAGGCTCATGTCATGGAGGAGGAGATGAGGAGAGTTCCTATGAGGTTCTTCAAAGATAGAAAGTATTTTGACTATAGAGGCAAGAAGAACAAAGTTGAGAAGAGTTACACTCATTTCCAATGGATTGAAGATGTATGGATTGATTGTAGAATAGAAGAGGACATTTAGAGACTTGATTACTGTAGTTTGACAGTAGAACAAATTGAGAATTTTGATCTTGTCAATGTTCCTAAGGATCTTGAAGAGGATAGAGACATCCTAGATCCTATAACAAAAGAATGAAGTTGTTGGATCACCTTTGCCTCTTATTCAATGGTCCCAAAAGGAGAATACTTCAATAAGGGTTAGGTTCCAAAAAATTCTTGATAATACCAGTGTTTGGTCAAATTTGAATGGTGTTTAGCTAAAGCCTTTCCAAACTGAATCATTTCAAGAAGATGATGCAAGGCCTAAGGGAAATATTTATGAGTTAAGGACCAAGAACAGATAGGATCCTATGGATCCTAAAGGTTTGAAATTCAAGTTAACTATTGAAAAGGGTAAGAACCAAGTTGAGTCTTCAATTCAAGAGACTCAAGTCCATGATGAAGTTGAAGTTGAAGGAGAAGAAGAAGAAAATGAAGGTGAACAATGACAAGAAGAGAATGAGTAGGAACAAGAGGAAGAAGAATTTGATGAGGAGGGATTGCATGAAATCCCAAGTACTTCCCAGTCTTAAGAGACGCATGAAGGGGTTCCTCCTACATCATGTGATATCACAGGTACTACTTCAATCTTGGTTACTGATGCTATTCCTTTAGGTTTCACTTTTTCTTTTTCTTCCCAAGCTCTTGAAATTCATGTCATTCCCTCCACTTCCACAAGTGAATCTGCCCTTGATACACCTCATGACAACCTTGATACTATTTTCCTCCCCATTTTGTCTGAGGTTACTTCTTCCATGTTTGAAGATTTTGATAAATTTATTTTAGAAACCCAAGTTCCTCCTCAGGTTTCTATTACTCCACCTACAATTGTTACCTCAACTCCAACCATCATCATTACAAGTATTCACTCTCAAGAGTTGGCAACATAATTTTTGACTAGTGGAGTGGATGATGACACTTCTTTACTACCATGGATAGTGTCTAGCACTCCTAAGAGAAAGAAGAAAGCCATCTCTCTAGATGACTTTGATTTCAACCAATTGGTGTCTGTTAAGCCCATGGTCACAAAGAAAGTGAAGACTTTATCCAAATTGAGAATAGATCAATCAAAGAGCATGTAGAAATGGCAATTTATCCTTCGAATACAGACTTGGATAAAGTGCAGTCTACTGATTATGCCATTAAAAGAATTGATTTGGGGAAAAAAAAAACATGAGGGTACAGTTGAAGATGCTCAAACTTATTTCCAGCATCTTGTAGCAATGTTCAATGAGGAGAAAGTTAAGAAAGTGTTATCTTCGTTTTTTAGCGTTAGCAAAAAATGAGGGTACCCCACAAAATTTTTCCTGTTTGTGGTTTTTCTTCTCCGTGGTTTGATTTTTGAGATGTTTTGTGTAGTCGAAAGAATGTTTTTCCTTATTTTACCCCTTTTTCTCTTTATGTGAAGTCTAGGTGTAATTTAGGTCTATAAACCCGATTTACACCAAGTTTCACAATTTAGGTGTAATTTGGGTCCGTAGACCTGATTTACACCTCTTTTGGCTAATTTCACCTTTTAGGTACAATTTGGGTTTATATACTTGAATTACACTTCATAGGTGCAATTCGGGTTTATAAACCTGAATTGCACTTATTTAATAAAGTTTGAGTTATTTGTGGGATTTTTGAAAAGTTGGTTTAGGAGTCTTTTATCTTCATCTAAATACTTATGGGTATGTGCAGGATCATGGTGTGCCAAAACAGGCCCTTAAGTGGCAATGAAATTTCAAAAAATTAGAGTTATGCAACTTGACATGAAAATTTGAATAAGTTATGAACATTATTTTTAAAATATGTAAGAAGATAATCTATAGAAAATTGAATTTAGTTTCTAAGCTACTAGTTGTTTTTTGGAAAAAAAATCCTATTTGATGAAAATTTCAAATTTCAATGCAGTGGTACTAAAATTTTAGGAAAAAGATAAGAAGTAGGCGTATGTCTGACCACCCTAATCACAATCAAATAATAATATTTTTTAATAGGATTTATAATATAAGTATTAGACTCATTTCCAGATGTGACACATTTTTTTATATTTTTTTATAAAGTAAATAATTATTTATGAATTTTTTGCTATAGCTTTTTAGAAACTCCTACATCTCACCACCTTAACTTGGTCAAAACCTTATGAAATTCATTTTTTTTATGTTTCCCTATAGTAGATGAAGCATAGGATGTGACGCATGTTTCAATTCAAAAAATGTTATATCCTTTGAAAGTTATGAGTGTTTTTCAATCAGCCTATCAATCGGGACTTTTGTCAGAATGCAATTAGAAAATAAATAATTATTATTTATTAAAATCGAAATAAGACAAGCCTTATATTGTTGGAAAGTTGAGAACATCCTTAAAAAACCCTTTTTTGTTTTATCAATTTTGGCTATAAAAAAAGTCGCCAGCCACCAGTGTAAAGTATGGAAAATCAAGGAATACCGAAAAACACATTTTTTCAGTTGACTTTCTAGGCTTGTCACTTCCAAGCCAAATCCCAAAGAAAACCCAAGCGAAAATTTGAAATTTGAAATTTGTACAACATAAATCGGATATCCGATTTTAATAAGTAAATTCAATAACTAAATTTGCACATAATTAATCTATTGTTTATTAATATATAATATATTAATATACAGTGTATTAATTTATAAATATATTAATATACAGTGTATTAATTTATAAATATATTAGTATATGATATTAGGGAGAGGGAGAGGGGGGAGTGGGAGAGAGAGAGAGATTAGGGGTGAGAGAGAGAGAGGGGAGAGGGGAGAGAGAGAGAGAGAGAGAGAGAGAGAGAGATGAAAGGAGAGGGGGGAGAGGGGAGAGAGAGGGAGGGGGAAGGGGTCATGTTGTGTCCTATGACCCCTTAGGTGTCAAATTTTTGTAAGCAGTATTGGCATTTCTTTTTATATTGTAATAATGGTTCGTCTTGCCACCTTATGACACACTATAACCCATTAGGACACCATATGGTTTCGTTAGGGGTCATATGATGTCCTAAGGGGTCATCGGATACCATATGACCCCCAAGGACAACTTATGACCCATTATAACACCATATTGGGTTATTTTGGGTCCTATGGTGTCCTAAGGGGTCATATTGTGTCCTATGACCCCTTAGGGCACCATATGACCCCTTATGAAACCAAATTATGTCATTATGGGTCATATTATGTCCTAAAGGGTCATATTGTGTCATATGACCCCTTAAGACACCATACGACCTCTTAGGACATAATATGACCCTTTATGACACTATACGGTGTCATTGTGGGTCAGATGGCCCCTTATGACATCATATGGTGTTGTTAAGGGTCATATGGTGTCCTAAGGGGTCATGGGATACCATATGACCCCTGAGCACAACATATGACATCATATTGGGTCGTTATGGGTCCTATGGTGTCCTAAGGGGCCATATTGTGTCCTAAGGGGTCATATGGTGTCTTAAGGGGTCATATGACACAATATGACCCATTAAGACTCAATATGACCCATAACGACACAATTTGGTGTCGTAAGGGGTCATATGTTGTCTTAAGGGGACATATGATCCAATATGACTCCATAGGACACAATATGAACCATAATGACAGCATATAGTGTCGTAAAGGGTCATATTGTGTCTTAAGGGGTCATATGGTGTCATAAGGGGTCATGACATAATATGGCCCCTTAGGACACAATAGGACCCATAACGACACAATTTGGTGTTATAAGGGGCCATATTGTGTCCTATGACCCCTTACAACACCAAATTGTGTTGTTATGGATCCTATTGTGTCCTAAGGGGCCATATTATGTCATGACCCCTTATGACACCATATGACCCCTTAAGACACAATATGACCCTTTACGACACTATATGGTGTCATTATGGTTCATATTGTGTCCTATGGAGTCATATTGGATCATATGTCCCTTAAGACAACATATGACCCCTTACAACACCAAATTGTGTCGTTATGGGTCATATTGAGTCTTAATGGGTCATATTATGTCATATGACCCCTTAAGACACCATATGACCCCTTAGGACACAATATGACACCATATTCAGTCATTATGGGTCCTAAGGGTTCATATGACCCCTCTCCCCCAATATCTCTCTCCCCCTCTCCCCTAATCTCTCTCCCTCTCCCCTAGTCTCTCTCTCTCCCTCTCCCCTAATCTCTCTCTCCCTCTCCCCCTCTCCCTTAATATTTCTCTCTCTCCCCCTTTCCCCTAATCTCTCTCCCCTTTTCCCTAATCTCTCTCTTCCCCCTAATCTCTCTCTCTCTCTCCCCCTTCCCCTCTCTCCCTCTCTCCCCCACCCTCTCTCCCCTAATCTGTCTCTCTCCCCCTCTCCCCTAATATCTCTCTCTCCCTCTCCCCTAGTCTCTTTATCTCTCCCTCTCCCCTAATCTCTCTCTCTCTCTCCCCCTCTCCCCTAATATTTATCTCTCTCCCCCTTTCCCCTAATCTCTCTCTCTCCTCTCCCCTAATCTCTCTCCCCCTACCCCCTCCCCCCTCTCTCTCCTAATCTCTCTCTCCTCTTCCCTAATCTCTCTCTCCCCCTCCCCTAATCTCTCTCTCTCTAAAATATGAGTACTCAAATCAAATATCCGATATAATCGGATATCCGATTTCTGCCACTGCCATCAATGTGGCAACAGTCGAAAAAAAGGCGGCAATGAGATTTATTTTTGGGACCCCAAATTTATGCATTAAAATCGAATATCCAATATATCCAATTTCTATAAATAAAAAAGAGCCTTGTGGGCCATTTTGTGGACTCCAATAGCCCACATTCTTCACATTCTGGTATCTGTCAACAATCATGTCTTTTCAGATAGGTTGAGACAAATTTGTGCTTTTGAGAGATTCTTAAAGTCAAATATTACATTGTCAATCATTTAGGAGCATCTTTGTGGAGGTAAATAGGGAGTAGTAGTTGTCGGAAGTCTAAACGCAAAAGAAAGTTTTTAAATGACCAAATTGAAGTGTATAGAGAAAGAGATAGAGAAGGTAATGGGATGAGAAGACAAGGTATGTTAAATATTGCTAATGTTACTTCAAGTGAAGAGGAAATTGAATTTGAAAATGTTGAACATGTTGAAAATGTTGAAAGTGATAATGAAAATTCTCAACATGATGTGAGAATGGAAACTAAAAATTTGGGAGTTGACAATGAAGGTGTCCATAATTTTGGTTTAAATATGAAATTTTTTGACATTGGAGGTGAAAATGTAGAAAATTTTGAGATAGGAGGTGAACATGTAGAAAATTTTGACATTGGAGGTGTTCAAATGTGGAAAACTTTGACATTTAAGGTGGAATTTCTCAACCAAGTGAACAATATGTAACACCTAATTACTTCAGAAATGAAGACCCTCTCATGGGTGAAAGACAAATTCCAAATCCAAGACCTTCAAGAAAACCAAAATGGTTACTTGAAATTGATGAGAACATTATTGCAAATCTTGAAGGCAAGAGGTCAACAAGAACCATTCAATTGTGGGCTACACAACTTTTTGACCAAAATTTTAGCAATAAGACATTAACTAAGCAATGCTGAGTTTTTGTTCAATTGCTAAAGATGATAAAGATGAGACCATTGATAAACAAATTGAAGATTTGTATGAACAAGAAGATGGAGAGAAATTATATTATTGTCAAAAATCTATTTAATTCTCTCAATTCTATTGGAAAGAATAACAAGGAAAGAGATAAGAGAGTTGCTCGAAGAGTGATCATAATCTCCTTAGTAAGCTATCAATTGAGGAAGGCTCATCAAATGAGACACTTTTGTTGGTTTGAACATAAACTGTAAACTTTGGATAGAGCACTTGCACTAAGACAAAGACTTGATGGTCCACTTCAACATGATACATGGGCTTTTGGTGGGAGGCTTCCATGTGTTGATAGAAAGTTGACTGACAATGTGAAGGAGTAAATTCAACAATTTTGGCACTCTAATTCTAGACTATCGCCCAATGTAAAGGATGTTTTAAAATTAAGAATTGACAACCGAGACCGCATACTGCATCCCAAACATTTCTTGGAATAAAGCCAAACAATGTTGTACAAAACAAATTGTGAAGTACATCGCATACTGCATCCCAAACATTTCTTGGAATCAAGCCAAACAATGTTGTACAAAACAAATTGTGAAGTACATCGCATACTGCATCCCAAACATTTCTTGGAATCAAGCCAAACAATGTTGTACAAAACAAATTGTGAAGTACATCCAACTTTGCAAATATCACAAAGGGCCTTTGAATATTTGAAGACTTTTTATTGTGTACCTCTTAAGATTTGTAATACTTGTTGTTGCAATCACCATGTGGAGTTTTTAATGTACCATGAGCTTTTATGCCATTTCATTCTATGATGCATACTAATGAGATGTTGTAGGAGTATGGTGCAATGCTATTTCAAATATCATCAAGAGACTTGCAAGATATATTTTTATGCCCTAGAGATGATGGTTGCTATTTCTATAGAAATGATTGTTTGATTGAGAAGTGCTCACAATGTGGTGGGTTGTCAAAGTTTGTTTCATGTTTTCATGAGGGCAGCGAACACGAGTTTGGAAATAATAATGTTGAGAAAAAAAGATATGAGACATTGAAATATACTTTGAAGAGTGGAGGTGAAGGTTCTAGATGCGAATTAGTCTCAAGAGAAGTGAGTGTTGCTGATTTTATTTTGGATTTTAAGGAAAATATTTCAACAAGTATGCAAGGCATACTTATAGGTCTCGGTGGTTGGATCAACAGTTCAAGATGTGTAAGAACTCTTTCCCGGTTGACACTATTGTATCAGTGGTTGATTTTGTAGAGAAGTTTACATTGCAACCACAGAATGAGGTACAATCTCAGTACTACAATTCAATCCAGATTGCTATTTTTGTTCACATTACATATAGACATGCTTCTGATAGTACAGAAGAGGACTAGAAGATAACCAGGGAGTATCATTTTATATGAGTGATGATAGATCCCACTCCTCCAAGTATGTGCAACATTCTTTAGAGATTTTTTTTGAGTTCTTGCATGAGAAAGATATTGAAATTGATCGACATCTCGTATTGTCAAGTAACTGTACGGGTCAATTCAAGAATGCTCGTATGTTTTATTGGCTTAGTAGAATGCATGTAGACAAGCCTATACCTCATATTTGGTATTTTTTGTAGGTTGGACATGGGAAGGGGGAGCATGTGCATGTTTGAAGAGAGATCTAGTTAAGGAGCAATAAAGGATTTCAGGTGCAAATTTCTCTAATGCACGTTATATTTTTGATTGGTGTAGTTCAACATTGTCACATGGAGGTACTCTTGATTCAACAGTGACCAGATTCTTTTAGTTGGTTGAAGAGGGCATAGTGGGAGATAGATTGGATTGCCAAACAATTAAAGATTCTTCAAAGATGCATTCATTTCTTAGCTTGGATGCAAGTACATGGACCATTTGGACACGAGCTTTGGCTTGTTTTTGTCAGAGTTGTGTTCAGTGTGATTGGGATCAGTGTGAGTCAAGTGAGCGGGTTTATATGTGGTTTCCACAATATCTAACTCCTTTATCTCAAACAATATCCTTGTCAAGCGATGACATGGAATGTTCACTTAGGTATGACCGTCTATTAGATCTTGTACAGGCATGAGATGTTTTTGCAATTGTTGCACCGCAAGGGAATGAAGAGAGATCATAATATTGGTTGGTACAATGTGTACAGGGAAAATAGAAGATAACATAACTAGTGACAGATGATGATGGGTTCACATATCCTACAGGTTCAGTTGTTGTTGTTGGAACTTGGTTGCGAACATACATGATTAGAAAGAATGGCATACCTACATTTGAAGACTATGAGAGACACAAAACCATTCTCATGTATTCACACCTTATTATAGATACAAATGTCATGTAGGTCTTTTTGATGGTATAGAACACTATGAGAGACACAAAACCATTCTAAAACCTTTATGTCCATGTAGGTCTTTTTAATGGTATAGAACACTATCGCATTATGACTTTTGCGTCAAAATAGTGGGTTCACTCGATATAATTCGAAGGAACATATTTTTATGATATATAATCTCACCTTTTCATTTATTATCATGCATTTCAGTTGAAGTGATTATCATAAAGCCTTTATGTTCATGCATGCATTTTATGTGTAGTAACAATTCTTAAAAATATAGGTTCATGCTAGATCATTCATCGTTGACTAGTTTACTCTTGGTGATGTTACATGTTCCTTGGGGTTATCAAAATTTAGCTACTTTTTAAGTTTTCTTTTCAAGAACTATAAAATTTTACAGCCAAACACAACACTGTATGTTCTGTGTGCATTAATGAGATTAAATTTTGTGTGTAAACGCTAATTCCCTCACTTTATCAATGTGATTCAATTTTGTAAACTTTCATGCACTATGTCAAGTGAATGTACTACCATTCAGAAATGATAATATCTACTATCGTCTTCAATCATGCAGTGAGAAATGCAATGAGAAGGGCTTTAATTAACATGCATCTTTCTTCAAAGTTATGCTTGTAGACTTTGCAAAGAAACTGGTAAGTTTCGTAATTATACAATCTTGTATATCTTAAAAATGTTTCAAATGATCTATTTATAATTTGACAAAATAATTTGTATTAAGTGTTATAATTTATTTCTTGTAGCACATTCATTTGACATAAAAAGGTTGCTTATTTTGGTCTTCATGTATATGCAAGCATTGCTCTATGTAATATTTTCTCTTAGGACATGAGAATGTTTGATGTAGATAAAGCGAGATGTTGTATTTGTATATGGATGTGAATTGATGTAACTTTGTTATGATGATATACGGCGTCCATGGGCAAACTAGTTTAGTTATATTGATGATATACAATGTATTTGTACATGAGTACATTGGTGTAGTTGTATTGATAATGATGAAAAATCATGTTTGCATATTCATTCATGGATGTCACATGCAAGTGTACTGGTAATTATGTGTATACAATACATGGAAATATTGATGATCATTATGTGTCTACAATGTAATGCTTGTTTATCTATATTTTTTCATTGAATGGGTCTGATGATTTTTTCATCTACTAAAAAAATGTTGCCCTAATAAAACCATAGGGAATCTTGAAAAATCGAGATAGGATTTTGTAGGGACCCCTATCACAACCCCATAGGTTCAAATGGATCATTTGCAAGTGCCACAGATTCTGAGTTAGGGCCCATCAAAGTTTGATAATTTTTAGCATGTAGGGCGCTCAAGGGATGACACCGGAAGGGTATGACCCTGAGTGTTCGAACAAGTGGGGGGGGCAATAGGAGAATTCATAGGGTAAGAATATCTAACTAGACATGTTGGAACCGACGGTTCGCGATCATGACGAGAAAAACAAGAAATTGGCCACGTGACAACATTTGATTGAATGAGACTAACGACTTTTTCACCAACTGAAAAATGTTTCCCTAATAAAACTGTAGGGGATCTTGAAAACAGAGATAGGATTTTGTAGAGACCCCTCTAGTGGCCCTGTAGGTTCAAACAAATCGTTTGCAAGTGTCATGGATTCTGAGTTAGGGCTCGTCAAAGTTTGACAATTTTTAGCACTTAGGGTGCTCAAGGGACGATGTTGATAGGGTGTGACCTCGAGTGTTCGATCGAGTGGGAGGGAAAAATAGGAGCATCTATAGGGTAATAATTCCTAACTAGACATGTTGGAGTTGATGGTTCATGATCATACGATCAAGACGAGAAATTGGCCATGCAACAACATTTGATTGAATGAGACTAATGATTTTTTCACCAACTAAAAAAATGTTGCCCTAATAAAACCGTAGGGAATATTGAAAAATAAAGATAGGATTTTGTAGGGACCCCTCTTGTGGCCGCGTAGGTTTAAATAGATCATTTGTAGGTGCCACAAATTCTGAGTTAGGTCCTGTCAAAGTTTGATAATTTTAAGCACTTGGGGCGCTCCAAGGATGATGTCGGTAGGGTATGACCCCGAGTGTTCGCCCGAGTGGGGGGGGGAGGGGAAATAGGATCATTCATAGGGTAAGAATTCCTAACTGGACATGTCAGAATTGTCGATTCATGATCATGATGGCAAAACGAGAAATTGGCCACGCGACAACATTTGATTGAATGAGATTGGCGATTTTTTCACCAACTGAAAAAATTTTGCCCTAATAAAACCAAAGGGAATATAGAAAAACCAAGATAGGATTATTTAGAGACCCCTCTCATGGCCTCGTAGGTTCAAACGGATCATTCACAGGTGCCACGAATTCTATGTTAGGGCTCGTCAAAGTTTGACAATTTTTAGCACCTAGGGCGCTCAAACGATGACGTCTCGTAGGGTATGACCCCAAGTGTTTGACCAAGTGGGGTGGAAAAATATGAGCATGCATAGGGTAAGAATACCTAACTAAACATGTTAGAACTGGCGGTTTGTGATCATGACAAGCAGAACAAGAAATTGGCCACACAACAACATTTGGTTGAATGAGTCTGACAATTTTTCGCCAACTAAAAAAATACTACCCTAATAAAACCATAGGGAATCTTGAAAAACCGAGATGAATCATTTTGACACATGAATCCCCCATGAAAAAATTTAACAACTTTTGAGCAATCTTGAGCAATTTTGCCAATATGAGTAACCTATGACTAGACATAACAAATATTGGTCTAGATGACCTTATTACATGAAAAAAATGATTAGATTTCCTTATTTACATTGAGAATCCATCAAAACACTTGGCTTCCAAATTTGACCTTGTGGTGGCCTAATGAGCGAGGAGGTCATTAAATTTGATGAAGTTGCCAAAGGCAACCAAATTTAACACTTATGATTTAGATGAAATGAATTATATATAATCTAAAGGTTATACAAACAACAATTACAATGAAATGAAATGAATTGTATTATTTATTAAATAACCATTATTAACCATTGGTAATTATTGGATTGAATATTAAAGTTTAAAATTATAACACTGTGCACACATGAGCAACAATTTATATGATCAAATATCAACTTCTATATTTATGAAAATGTCAAATGATTACAAGTGTATGTCCATACACAAATATGGCATAAATTCTAACTCTAACAAAATGTGTTTCTATATACGTGAATGCATGTCCATATACAAAATATGCATGCCAAATAGATATGTAAGCATCCCAAAACCATCTATAACATCCTAAGCTACTGATGGATCATCAAAATCAATCCTCTTCACCGCACTGCTTGGCTCTTAAGGATCCTACACAAGAAAAAACAAACCATGATTAAGATTGGTTATATTATATAACTCACATTCAAAAAGTTAACATAAAAATGAACTATATTTGAACTATTATTGTTTACCTCATCTCCACATTTTCTCTTCGGTTTTGGAGGACTCTTGATGTATGTCATCCACATAGGAGGTATGTTTTCAATATTTTCATACACAACCTACATATGTTCACAAACATGACATTGATACAAGTTGGCATATAATTGTCTCTGATAATAAAAAATTAGATCTACTAAACATAAAATAAAATAAACACATGTACCTGAGGAATCTATTCTTCTTCTTCTTCATCTTTAGGTATAGTGGGTGTAGTCAACAAGGATGTGAAGCCAAGAATTTTCTATACATATACACAACAAGTATGTGAAACTATCAATCTATGTCTAGACGTGTATAATCATTATGTTATTTAAACTAGTCATTCAATCTTAATTGCATTAAATTACATTTCCCTTGTCTCCAGTTGCTCTACTAGATCCCGCATCGCACAACCCCGCACTCACGCTACTTATGCCCTACAAGAGTAAAATAAGATATACATGCAAGTTACTGCATAATCTAATTAATGCCAATAAAAATGATGAGCATGTATATACAATAAAATACAAATGACTAGGTGCAATAATATATCTACCGTAAAGTTATCAAGGCCAAATGAAATGGTCATCAAGGTACCCTCCTGGATCTATGTCAACTCCTCCTTTGTCATCAACTATTAAATAGACCATGTAAATAAACATTAGTACTTAATATTATCTAGACTATAAATATTCATTTAAAATATAGAATGAATTGTGAAAATACAAATCTTACCACTACATCATCAACGTATGATGAAGGTGCCTCCTTGCCTCTAGCATGTGAGGACTCTCCAGGGTATCCTCCAGTCCCTGTCATAACATCCAGTGCATCATGCATCTCATGCACCTCATAATCTGTAGTGTGCGTTGGAGGATCAACAAGTTGTCCAACTGGACCCAAGCATAGGTGCCCACACATGACACAACTATGGGGCACGAAAATGTGTGGAGTTGAGGAGGACGCGTCAGCACCATCAGATGCACCGCTACCATCAAAAGAAGGTTGAGCTACTGCCCCAGCTTGAGAAACCAAAAGGCTACTCAAAGAGTGAATAATCGATATGGTCCGCGACATCGCCTCACAAATGATATCTGGATGTTGCACTGGAGGTGGGGGATCAACAGGAGGAGGGGGGACATATGGGCTCTAGACTACACCAACTACCCCACGTATATCTTGGGGAATACCTAAACCCACACCCCGGAAAGGTTGGATGTCAAAGTAGTTCACATGTTTTCCTAAAGAAAACTCAGCATACAATTTTTTGATGAAGTAGAAGGGGACATAAAGATTTTTGTTGGGTGGTTTATCGAAAACCATCCACCAATGATCCCAAATTTTTTTCACAATATCATTTTTGCACCATTTAATAGAATTTTTTTATTTTGGGGGAGTCTATGGGTTAACCAGTGCAGGGATTCACAAACAATGCAGTGATATCGGATTTGGATATCTCGAGATCCTTGATCTCCTTATAGGACAAGCCATCCGCATATTTTTCCCTCATAGAATATTGCCACAAAAGAGTGGCATTGTGCTTCTTAGTGATAGTTTCTATAATCTTTATGTTGGACATGAGGGGATCAAACATTCGGTTCAAGCGAGGGATCCTATGATAGACATCTGCAATCCACCTCAATTGGTTCAAATTTTATGTAATTAAATCTTGAATTGAGGGGGGGTTGAGGGTTTTGTGCAAGAGGGTTTGGTTGTTGCGGTTGTGGTTGATCAATTTTTTCACTGTTATCCCCCTATTTTAACCTAATTGAATGTAAACAATTGAATTTAGTTAACAAAATTGAATAATTTTGTATTTGATTTTTAAAAAACCTATTTTTCATGAAAAAAACATATTTTGAATGAAAAAACAAAAAAACATTAAAAAAAATGCAAAAAATTGAATGAAAATGATGAAAAACAATGAAAATCCTACCTTTTATTGGATTTTTTTGCAAATTTGGGTCACAAAATTGGATATCAAGTCCAACCGGATATCGAATTTTCTTGGATTCGCATAGTTAGTGGGTAAAAAATAACACACGGGCTATCACAATCCTCTTTTATTGTCTTGGAGAAATCGGATATCCAATTTTTATAGTTAAATTGTTCTAAAATAATAATATATTATATAATAATACACCTATACAAATTTCACCTTTAGAAATAATTAAGGAAAAATGGCTCTGTGATTTCTTTTGTGAAAACATCCAGACATCGAACGACAGAAATGGTTTTTTGAGCAAACGAAATATGCGGTTTCAGACTGCAATTCGAAGAGCTGGGCTCCCTTTCCTCAGGCAAAATCGGAATGGCAGATGGTGAAACCAAGGAGATATTAGAGGGCTTCTATGAAAGGTTTACCATTTTTTAGGAATGGAGGTCATGGCAAACATAATACTCTTTGCTAGGAAGGCTCTATCAGGCCGACCGTCTCCAATAGATTCACCCATTTGCAGAATCTTGAGGAAGGTTTTCTAAACTGATTCCTTGGGTCAAGCCAAAGAAAAAAAAATATAATGAGAATTTGGATAATTGGAGGTCCGGTGGTAATTATGCCAGACCTAAGATATCTGTGGAGGGAGGCAAGAATCCCAAATCTTTGCTTCCTCCCAAACCCAAAGAGGTAAAGTCAAAAATGAAGACAAACCCTAAATCAAAAGAGAAAAATGTGTTGGATATCAATGACAATTTGGTTGAAACGATTCAACAATCTTGTAAAACATTTGGGGTTTTTGCTAGATGGTGTGGACTTGGAGTCCCAACAGAGGTAATTGTAGATTGGTTCAAGTCTTCCTTCAATTGGATAGTGGGTATTGCTATCTTGTACGAGGGTTTTCTTTATATTGACTGCGGAAATGCGAGGCATAAGAATGAATTCTTAATAGGTAAATCTCCAATTTTTAAAGGCTTTGATTTTAAATTTTTTTAATGGCAACCTGCTTTCAATCCAAAAAAATTAGAGTCATTTAAAGTAGATAGACCAGTTTTGATCCCCAACTTACCAGTAGAATTAATGGATAAAGAAATTATTAAGAAATAGGCAATCATTCAGGAAAATTCGTAGAGATTAGTGACAAAGATAGGAAGTATTCAGACTGTGTATTGATAGTTAATATGGATATAAGTGTGAATTCACTCAGCCCTATTGAAATCATAACTAGGGAGTCATCTTTCCTAATTTACCCTGAATTTTATAGAGGTATTTTAGATCTATACTTAGCAATCAAACCGATCTTAGAATTTTTTTCCCTCTAAAAAAAACCTAGAGTAATCCCTAAGCTGGATACTTGTTTCAATTTGGAAAAGAGAGGGTTTTTGATCAAGGATAGCCCTTCGCTGACAGGGCAGTCTGAGGGGGTAGAAGAAGGGGAAATTATAGGTGATCAGAGCATAGATGAGGGGAGGAATTCCCATCCCTTTCTATCCCATAAGGCTATTTTGAAGGATAAGTCAAGGAGGGTTACTGACTCTAAGGAAGAGAAGAATTGTTGTTCCCTTGAAGTGGCAAAAAGGGAAGAATTTAAAAATTTATCTCAAGATAGTAAGGGTGAAATCAATCTTGATACTGATTATCGGGTAGCTGGGGAGGGGGAAGATATGACTCTTATCCCTAAACAGGATGTTGGTTCAAAAGTCAAGGGTAGTTAGGTAGAAAATGGTTCCTCCCAATCATTTGGAGCTCCCAATAGATTGGATAAGGATGAACAAGAGGGAGATTTGGTTCATAAAGAGGAAGAGGTAAATTGTATTATCAATCATTTATGTGATTCAGTCACCAAGGACATCCTGGAGAATTTACTTGATGAAATAGTAGACAAAGATGAGCTAGAATTACAGAAAAGGTTGTTGATGAAAGGGATTGTGAATTTTACCCATCCCCCAAAGGTCATGGATATGAAAGCCCTTATAATGGAGTTAGATGACAAAGAAAATGGTGGAACTTTTGAAGCATTAGGAATTGAACAATTGGCTAGGGAGAAGGTTACTCTGGATTGTGCTAAACTCTGTAAAAAGAGAGGTAGGAAATCCCTATCAGAGCTGAGAGCTAATGATGGTATAGCTGAAAGCTAGGTTAAACTCAAGGATATGTTTCATGCAGGGAAGGGGAAAGTCCTTCCCACAACACCATGCAAGTATTATCATGTAATGTTAGGGGTTTAAATGCCCCTAACAAGAAATAGATAGTTAAACGTTGTTTGTCTAACTATAGTCCTGATTTAGTTATGTTACAGGAAACCAAATTAGAGAAAGATGACTTAGTCTCTTTTGGTAAATGACTAGGCTTTAAACATATTATAGGTGCTCCAGCCACTGGAGCCTCTAGAGGTCTAGCCATTATTTGGGACCCACACAATATGGGTTCTCATTATTAGAGTCTCAGAACAATTGGATTAGTGGCAGAGTTATGAGTTTTAAACACAAACTAGATCTTCTCATTATTAATGTTTATGGACAAACCCTAATTGAGGACAAAAGAAGAGTTTGGAAGGAAATTGAGGAATTCACAAATTCCTTGGAATAGTTTTTCATTTTAGGAGGACTTCAATGCTATCATGAATCAATTTGAGAAATGAGGGGGCAAAGGCAAAATCTCTAGGGCTACTTTAGACTTTGTAGATTGGGTCCATCGCAGTGGCTTGATAGAGATTAATATGGTTAAGGATTCTTTTACCTGGAACAACAGAAGGTTAGGTTTTAGTAATATAGAAGAAAAACTAGATAGGTTCTTTGTATCGGGTAGTCTCATCAACTTTTCATATACCTTAGAAGCCTCAATTTTACCTTTCTCGAGCTCAGATCATTTTCTGATCCAACTTAGCATTCTTGGTGACTCAGGATCAAGAAGATGTCCTTTTAAATTTGAACAAATGTGGTTGAGAGACAATAATATTCTTAGGCTTCTAGAGGAATGGTGGAAAGAGGCAGAGGTCTTTGGGTCTGGGATCTATAAAGTAGTCAATAAGCTTAAGATAATTAAGCAGAAGCTCATTCTGTGGAATAAGGATCATTTTGGTAATATTTTTGACAAGAAGGCACACGTGGAAGCAAAGTTAGTGGAGGTAAACAAATTTGTCATGAGGAAAGGGATGGATGAAGCTCTATTTCTCAGAGAAAAGAAACTCCTTCTTGAACAAGAAAATATTCTTGCAAAAGAGGAGGTCTTTTGGAAACAAAAATCCAGGGAGACGTGGTTGGATGAGGGAGATAAGAACACTAAATTCTTTCCCAATAGTGTTAAACTTAGAAGAGTCATTAACCAAATTTCTAAGATAAATATTTGTAATGGCTCTGAGGTGGAAGATCCTAAGCTCATCTCAAGGGAGGCAGTAGACTTTTTTTCCAATATTCTCAACACTAATTTGAGTCCTCTTTGCTCAGACCAAGACAAGTTTCTAAAATGTATACCAAAACTACTCAGTAAGGATCAAACTCATAATCTGACTACAAAATTCTCTTTAGCATAAGTAGAAGCATCTCTAATGCATATGAATTCGGACAAATCCCCCAATCTGGATGGCTTTCCGACTAGTTTTTTTCAGAAATGTTGGTCCTTCATAGGAGAGGAAGTGACGGGTGCTCTTGAGGGCATGAGGAACTTGGGGAATATTCTCAAAGAAATCAATAATACTTTTTTGTCCCTCATCCCGAAGAAGGAAAAGCCTGAGTATTTTGATGAGTTTATACCCATTGCACTTTGTAACACCATCTATAAGCTTTTTACTATAACTTTAGCTAATAGGCTTCAGAAACTCCTTCCTCTTGTGATTAGCAAAGAACAAACGGGTTTTTTTTCCTAGGAGGTCTATTTATGATTTTGTCTAGAAGAATGGAACCCCTAGCATTCTCTTAAAACTAGACATTAGGAAAGCCTACGACAAGGTAGACTGGAGATTCTTGTGCAAATGCCTAGAAGCCTTTGGATTCCCCTCTTCATGGATTAACTTGATATTTGAATGCATCTCAACACCTAAATTCTCAGTGTTAGTTAATGGAACTCCTGAAAAAAAATTTAGCTCTTCCAGGGGACTAAGACAAGCAGATCCTTTATCCCCTTTCCTCTTCATCATTATGGCAGAATCACTGGGTAGAGTGATCTCTAGAGAAAGGGAAAGTAGTCAGATTATAGGAATTAGAATTACTTGCAACCTAGATCCTACCATGCATCAACAATTTGTGGACGATACTATGTTATATGGGCTCAGTGATTTAGGAGAAATGAAGGCATTTAAGTAGATCCTAGACTCTTACTTTAAGGCTTCTGGACAAGAAATTAATCCATCTATTTTGAATTCTTCTTTTTTAATACTAAGGTCTGCTTACAAAATGACATGTACAAAGTTTTGAATTTTCATATGGGTAGGCTTCCCTACAAGTATCTAGGTCTGCCCCTAGATAAGGGCAATGGATCATCAAATTTGTGGGATTCAGTGATAGATAGGATTAGGAAAAAGGTAGCAACCTGGAAAGGCAAGTGGTTATCCTCTATTGGTAGAGCTACCATGGTTAAATCAGTTTTGGCATTGATGCCAATCTATCAGCTATCATGTATTAACCTTCCTCAGTCCAAAAGGGAAGTATTGAATAGACATCTTAGGTCTTTTTTTGGTGGGGTGTTGAGGAAAAGAAGAAGATCTCCCTCATGGCTTGGGATAAGATTTGTAGGCCAAAGTTAGAAGATGGTATTGGGATTAAGAATATTAAGGACTAGAGTAGAGCACTAGGGGATAAATTATTCTAGAGAACGTTCAGATCCCCCACCTCAAGTGGGCTCAGATCTTATTCCACAAATATCTTAGAGGTGGGGACCATACTACCCTCTTTAGGGAATCTTCTCCCCCGAAAGATTCTCGCATTTGGAATTTTATGTTGGAATGCAAAAAAATAATTTTAGACAAATTATCTTGGAATTTGGGCAATGACGAAGAAGCCCTTTTTTGGACAGATTCTTGGGGAGGATTCAAGGCACTTCATAAGAGTGCAAATCTGGAGACGTCCAGAGCAGTACTAGAATCCATATGGGGTAGGTAAGGGATTACATAATTCCAATTGACAAGGACCTACCTAAGGGCTAGAAATGGAAATCTCTAGATCATGTGGATATCCCAACAATGGAAAAATAGATGCTCCAAGACATCCTTAAGAAGAGAATGTTCACTTTCAACTTGGGGTCAAATACTCTTGTTTGGGATGGATCAAAATCGGGAGAGTACACCTCAAAAGATGGTTATAATCTTCTCCTTAGTCAATATCTTTCCTCAAGAACTTTTTGCTCCTCAGTCTTGTGTTGGGATAAGATGTGTTTGTCAAAGGCAAGACTGTTCTCATTGTTTTCTCTCCAAAATAAGATTCTAACAATGGACAGATTTAGGAAAATGGGCTTTGAGGGACCTAGTAGATGCCCTTTATGTGAAAAGGCAGAAGAGGATAAGGATCATATCCTCCTTAATTGCAATTATGCCTCCAATTGTTGTCTCTAGTTAAGTAAAAAATTCTGATGGAGCTCAACTCTCCCTAACTCCATTCTTGGTATGTTTCAGGCATCGCCCATTCTACATCAACTCTCCCTCTTTGGAGGACTATGTAAATTGGCCCCATCTTTGGTTATTTGGGAACTTTGGAAGGAATGCAATAGAAGACTCTTTAAGGATAAGAAATGGAATGGCTCCAACTTGTGAATAAAATTGAAGACTCAGTAGTAGAAACTCTTAATAGTGGGACTTCTAAATTTCCTAGTAAAATTTCTAAGATGACATACTAGGATGAGAAAATGAGAGGTAGATGGTTAGGTCTAAATATCCCTCCCTTCGTAGCAGTAAGCGATTATAACAAAAAGGAGTTAAGAGAAGCCTGCAAATGGAAGGTCCCACAAAAAGGGTGGTTTAAGTTTAACTTCGATGAAGCTTCTCATGGGAATTCGGGTCCTGCAGGGATCGGATGTTGTCTGCATGATGATTTTGGTAGGGAACTAGATAAGGTGGCCAAACCTATAGGGATTGAATATAATAATAAAGCAGAGATTTTAGCCTTAGTTGAAGGCCTCCTCTTATGTCAGAATAGGGGCATTAGTAAGCTCGCCATAGAAGGAGATTCGGCTATTATTATCAATGACCTTAGAAAAGGTTTTCTTCCTAGCTAAAAGCTTAATACGATCTTATCAAGGGCTCTAATTCTCCTCAAGGATTTCAAGAAAACAACCTTCAATCATATTTATAGAGAAGATAATTCTAGGGTGGATGAATTAGCCAATGTAGGGGCTAATGGACAATTCATAAGTTGAGATAAACCTTCCTTTTGTCCTAAGAATTTTCTACAAGGTTTAGATTCTTAGGCTTTTGTTCTCTATAAGTTAGGTTTTGGTATCTCCCCGGGGATTCGTCCCTTGACCCAGCCCCCCCCCCTTTAAGAGGAAGAAAGATATGTGAGTGTGAGATGGTTAAGGCTAGGTTCATGGATGTAGAATAATTTTATCTTGCATTTCTTAATTCCTGAATAAACTAAGACATGTTGGATATCAGAGCTATTCGGGATAAATACATAGTGAAACATTTGTATATGTGCATATATAAATTTACATACATATATATACAAACATATATATAGATACACATATATTTACATATACAATTATTAATATAATCGAAGCCATCTATTGCAGGAATTTATGTATATAGGTATATATATGTATATATGGATATGCATATATATATAGAGACAGACATATATATAAATATATATATATACATATGTGTGTGTGTGTGTATGGATGTATATATATTAATACACATATATAAATATTATATACAGATATGCATAAGTGATTTTGTTGTTGTTAGATTTGTATATAGATGAATAGGTGTATATGTAAATATATGGATGTATTTATATAGAATTATATATATATGGTTACATATATATATATATATATATATATATATATATATATATATATGTATGTATGTATGTATGTATACATACATACATATATACATACATACATACATACATATATATATATACATACATACATACATATATATATACATATGTATATATATATATGTATATATATATATATATGTATATATGTATATATATATATGTGTATATATATATATATATATATATATATGTGTATATACATGTTTTAAGGGGAAGTTAAATGCCTATAGATATATTTATAATGTCATTGTCTTGTCAGCACATTATCTCGAGTATAGCCTTCTTTGGCGACATACTTAGAATTGATGATGTGACTTCCCTTGCCATATTTGCCAGTTGAAACTAAGGAGCTCACTCAACTAACGGTGGCATTATTTATTACCTTGATCTTGGAGATTGTCTAATCTACATTGTGACCCTTCATCCTTTCTCCTCTAACACTCTTTAGTGATCAAATCAGTCCTTTATCGAGATAGATGAGTTGTATTTCTGACGCCTTTTAAAACTCAATTAATATAAGTAAAGACTTTTCTTTGAGTAGATGGTTTTCTGATAAAGTTGAGCTCATTATGGATACTTTGCTAAGGCTTATAGGGCTCAAGCGTCAAATGGATTTTATAGGGGAAATCAAAGAAGAAAGACTGAAAGGCACTCTAGTCTTCCCAAGTGTCCCAGTTATCAAGGCGGTCATGAAAATTCTTGGGGAGGAATATATCAAGAATGAGGACCGCACTAGGGCTAATTTTGATATTGCAGCTATGTTCTTAGTGGTGGCTTTGCATTATGAGAAGGACAAGGATGTGGTGATAAAATTATGAGAAGTGTCTTCAAGAAAGACTTGTTGGGTGAACTAGAGAGGGTGGTTGTCAATGTAGACGAGGAGTTAACTACACCAAATCCTTGCAACTATGATATACTCATACGGATGAACAACCTAGTGCCTATATTTCCAATCCTGGAAATTGAAGATATGGCTGCCTTTGCGGCCTACAATCCGATAAGGAAAAGCAATTTTTTCTTTCTTATGTGGCTTTTGCGTGTTAGAAAACTATCGTGTAACAAGTGGTTGGCCAAATATCTCGAAGCTGAAAACATTGAAGTTGTCCCGAATGACATGGACATCCCTTCTGTCCTTGCCTCTAGCCTAGATAATCCTCTGACTAGCTCAAGGAAGAAGGAAATTGAGGTGCGGGTGATAAGGAGCCGGGCAGGATAGCTGGTCTGTTGTCTCAAGTTTATCTTATCGGTACTTTTGATTCTTAATGGTTTACCGTAACACTTTTACTTTATTTCAAACTTAAGTTTCATAGACTTATGGATGATAAGGTTAATATTTGCTCTAATTTTTAGATATGTTTTTTTTGTCTCTAGTTCGATGGCTTTGTTTTCACAATCTACTCTAAAATAAATCTTATGAATTTTTGTGTGATTTAATGGGTCTTGCTTGTGGGTTAAGCAGATTATGTGTGAAAACAAAGATTCCTTTAGTATTTTTTAATTTTTTGCTCTATGTGGTGAACCAGTGCTCTCTTATTTATATATATATAAATACATGCATATGTGTGTGTGTGTGTATTTATATAGAGAGACATATATATTCAAAGGTATAGATGATATATACATATGTAGTTTTATGTTTACATAGAGGTGGGGAGGTAGGCCACTTCTATTTTTATTTTCTGAAAGCAGACTAAAAAGCATGGGACAGATACTCTTTGTTAATAATAGCTGACAATTCTCTCATTGAATGTCTAGTTAATTTTGGATATCTCCCCTCATGATTTTCTTTCATGCTTTCGGTTATGCTTGGTTCTGGTATAAAGGTGGATAATTATTTTTAAATTCTCCTTGGTGACTCAAATAAGCTGATAGGAAAGAAAAGGAATATGATTAAAAATTTATGAGAGGAGTGATATGACTTTAAGATCTTTTAGGATGACAGATTCTCTTTCCCCCAGATCCATGCTCTGTTATTTCTCTGTCTGACTTAATTATTTTCAATATATTGGCCTGAAGCCTATAGGATGTGCTAAGGATTGGGGTTTTCTCAAAACTTCTATATTGTCTCAATACAAAAGATTCTATGGTTGGAGCAGCAGTTGTGGAATATGTTTGGCAAACCTAGTTATCTGATAGTTTATTGGCTAACAATAAATGAAGTGGTTTGTTGTAGGGCAGGATTGAGGGTTTTTGCAAGCATTTGAGATTTCATTTAGTCCGAGTGTCCTGATAGTAGAGGAAAGGCTTTTACAGACTATTGATAGAAGCATTCCCTCATAGGCAAACCATTGCTACAATTCAAGATAAGGGAGAGTAAATATTCTGGATCTATAGGTGAATGATCAGTACAGGACGTCAGTTTGTATTGATTACGTTGTAATCTCAAAATACTATTACATTGAAATGTTGTAACCATAATTGGTCTTTTTGTATCTGGACTTAATGTCCCGAGAAAGGCTGGAGGTTTTCTTCTCTCCGCTCTTTCCTACTGGCGCCCGCACTGAGCCGAGATTGTAATGCAATGTAATGAATTTTTTAATCTAATAAAATTTTATGGCTTTGGCCTTTTACCGATAAAAAAATAATATATTATATAATATATTATTATATTATATATTATATAATATGTATTATATAATATATAATAATATATTGTATAATATATAATTTATTTGTTAATTTAAAATTACTTATAAAAAATTGGATATCCGATTTGCCCAGGTGTTTACCATACCAAGGTGTACTGACACCCAGGCCAAACAAAAAGTCAACACGGATTTTCGCATTTTTCGGCAAGTGGAAAAGGCTATTTTTTTCACATCGCCACTTTTTGGCCCCCCATGATCCTTCACTAACCCTTATTCATCTTCTTAATCTTCATTTTAATCTCTCAAAGATCGAATTTGTGGCTGGAAGGAGAAGGATTCTCAACTTCCATTTTTGGGTATGAATTTCTTCCCTTTGATTTAGGGTTTTTATAACCCTCTTCGTTTTACTTTTCATGAATTTATGTGTTTATTAAATCAGTTTTTCATAGATTTTCACCTGGTCAGATCTTTGATCCCAGTCAAGTTTTTGCTTTGATTCACCAATTTATATCATTATGGTGTCATGATGGGGTCATAGGCCCGCCACACACCATTGATTGGTCTGTGGCTGGTCTACGGCCTCACCATGGCACCAAGTCTTACCCGCATGTTGTATTATTAATATTGTGGACTTGTGGAGGACCAACGACCCATCACACACCGCAGTGTAGTGTGTGGTAGGTGGCTAACCTACCACATTATTTTTATATCACAGTCTTCATCATGGTGTTGGCAGGGCCTTCGGCCTACCATAAACCATGACGTGGTGTATGATGGGTCAGAGACCCCATCATGCCCTAGTTTACTTGCAATACTCCCATGGTGTTTGGCATGACCGTAGGCCTATCTTACACCATGAAGTGTAGTATGTTGAGTCTACAACACCGCCCGACACCACTTCAAAAAACATTAAGTGCAGTGCGGGCTTATGAACCTACCCTGCATTATATGATATTTATACCATGTTTTAAGTATATGGCAGGTCTATAGACCTGACCAACATTTTGGTTCTTTTTTTTAATATGTGTATTTCAGATCTATGCGTCTGAATTACACTTGTTTGGGGGGATTTTTTCCAAAGTGTAATTAAATTATTTTTAAAAGAATTTTATTTACTTTCATTTTTTCTACACTTTTATAAATGAATTTTTTTAAATATTTTTATTTGAAATTAATTTATTTGCACACACGTAAATGGTAATTTTTCATTCCATTTACTTTGGAAATATTAAGTTATTTAAAAATAGGTTTTTTGGAAAAGATAATTATCTCAAATCTACTATTGTCAGAGTTTATTCAAATCATATGAACAAAAATGAATTGATCAAGTGTATCATGTTGATACTAATGAATTTATCTTTCTCTTAGTATTGTTATCATAAGACTGACAGAGGTATCTCCAAACAAAAGAGGGATGAAATTCAAGAAGCAATACCTACATCCAGTTTTTCCTTCTTCTTCAGTTACTTCTAATATTGATCATATTAGAGGCACAAACATAGGTCATGTTGACCTAGAAGAATTCCTCAAAAGAATCAAGAAACCACCTTCATATCAGGATATGGAAGCAGTTATAAATAATCATATACACTCAATTGCAACTTTTCCCATGTTAGCACAAGCACTTGAGTTTGTAATGGCAGTGGCGAAGCATTTTGATCCTGAAAGAAGAAGCATGAAAGATGAATCTAGAAAGAAGTTAATCAGGCTTGATAAAGTGTTCTTTGATTCGATGTTGAAATGTCCAAGTATTCAGAGATGTTCAGATATCATTATGCAGTCAGTGATAGCCTATTTTGATAGGAATTCTAACAAGTGTAGGTGTAATTTGAATGACAATTGGCTTAAATTCCAAGGTCGGCTATTGCAAGATGGACAAAAACTCTTCCCAGGTGTGACTTCATTGAAGAAGTTAGTGATTTGATAGCTCTTTTAAGTAGAGTTAAATGACTTCCTACTTATAATACTTTCTATAAGTGGATGTATCAATACATCCACGTGATTAGACAAAACAAGGAGAAGATATTTTGGGGAAAGAAAATCAATGATCCCATCTATGAGCAACTCACCAAGGTTTCTACTACCCTTAAACGTTATATATGACTTCTTACTTGTTGTATGCTGCAACTTCAATGAGACACTTTCCTGGCCTAACTACTACTGGTGACAGAAAGCAAGTTGAGGTACATGAATACTATACCCAGTTGGTATTGAAAGAAACTCATGGTTATTTTCAAAGAGTCAATGATGCCTTCTTTGGTTATTAATAGGTTATGATGGATAAAAACCTATATAATAAAAGGGTGTTTAATCATGCATGGGAATTTGTCAATCAATATGGATGCAAGTTTCTTCAATTTCTAACCTTCACCTATAACAGGGTTGGATGTTTTAATGATGAGCCCTATATGCTCCCTAGATATCTTTCTGACAAGATTATAATAGAGCTTGCTCATCAAATGAATGCAGTACATGAGTCTCAATTTGGTTCTCATAAAACAGGTTTGAAATTCTCTATCTCCAATAGAAAAATATTCTATCAATTATATTTTCAAGGCCAGAGCCATGGAGGATGAGTTGAGAAGAGTCACTATGAGATTATTCAAAGCTAGCAAGGACTTTGACTATAGGGGTATGAGAAATGACTATAGGGGTATGAGAAACAAACTAAAGAAGGCATATGTGCATGTTCATCAGATCGAAGATGTTTGGGTTGATTGTAGGTCTGAGCATGATATAAGGAAACTTAATTATTACCTCTTGGAAGTTGAGAAAATTGAAAACTTTGGTCTTGCCAATGTTCTTGATGATCTAGAAGAGGATGGTGATATCTTGGATCCTTTATATAAATAGAACAAGGTTTCTTCTACTCCTTTTCCTCTTATTTAGTGGTCACAAAAGGAGTGTATTTCCATTAGAGCATATTTTTAGAGTATTCTCATGAATACTAATATTTGGTTATCTTTTCATGGTGTTCCTGTAAAACCTCTCTCCTCTAGTTCTAATGATGACAATGTTGTCCCAATGGGAAAGAGATCTGATATTACAACCAATAACAAGAAGGATGTTGCAACTCCAGTGAAAGCTCCTAAATTGAAATTCATAGTTGGATCCAAGAAAGGTAAATCTCAAGGGGAGCTTTCAAGTTCTAATGTTTAGGAGATGTTATAATTGAATGCACAAAATGAGTGGGAGGAGGGTGAATTTCTGGATGAAGAGGTAGTTCATGAACACGACAGTGATCAAGAATAAGATGAGTTGAATGTAGAAGAGTTGCCACAAACAGATGAAACTTTACTCCAGGTTTCTTCTCCTACATCTACATTGCAAGTTTTTGTCTCTACTTCTGATCCCGAGCCTCTAATATTCGCAAGTGTTGTTTCATCAAGTGTTATTCATGTATCTTCTAAATGTTATAGTAAGTAAGCCCTATAGATACCTCGTGATAATATTGAGAATGTTTTCTTGGGTTTTCCCACTATGACTAGAGTGTCTATATCTATATTAGATTACTTTGATAAGTTCATCAATGAGTCGACTCCTAGGTCAAATGAATCTTCATTAGAAAATACCATCAATTTGATCACCATAGCCTCTCCTTTTATGACTATAATTGTTCAGGACTCTATCAATCCTTCTCAGGATGTGGTGGTTGGTGGGGAAGATGATTCTACCTTGACACCTTGGTTGTTTTCTAATTCCACGAAAAGGAAGAAGCAAGTTGTTTCCCCTGAAGATTTTGATTTCAATCATCTTGTTCTTGTCAAACACAAAATTACCAAGAAGGCTAAGACTTTGTCAAAAGTTAAGGTCGATAAGGATAACAAAAAGTATGATGAGGTTGTTGTTCCTCCCCAAGATGGAATTATTGGTCAAGTAAAGGATACTGATTATACTATTCAGAGGGTTGAGTTGGGAAAACAAACTCATGACTCTACTATAGGTGATGCAATATTGGCTTTGGAAGCTCTTGTTGCCAGATATGAAGAGGACAAGGTCAAGAAAGACCAACTCAAATTAAGGATCAAGAAACTCACTTTGATCTTGATCAAGGTAAATAAGTCTTTTGATACTATTGAGCCAATAACTTCTTCCTTGGATGAGCATATTGTTAAAAGAGCTAAGCAAGCAGCATCTCATAGTAGAGTTATGGTAGAATGGATGGATCGCATGTTGAGTCAAGGTATACAACAAGTTGGTTTAGCTCGTACAATTGTCAATAATCTTGATACTATAGAGAAAGAGATAGGTAGCACCATAGAGGTCTTCTCCTAGGAGCTCCAAATGCAAGAAAGAGATTTTGAGGCTTGGCTAAAATTTGAATATTTTGATCTTGATAAACTCATACAAAATAATTTTATTCCTTCACAATGTATGTATGTGGAGCAACGAGAAGCCTTAGAACACTAAATGAACATTTTTGAGCATATAGTCTAGGTTATGAGGAAGGTTTTAAAAGAATGTGTTGACAAGAAGGAAGATATCATTGTAAAGGTTTCATAAATTCCATGTGCGTTCCTTGATCAGGATGGGAAAGTGCTACCAGTAGATGAAATCATTAAATAATTAAATTTACTTATAACTGCTAAAGCTGACAAAGAGGATTTCTCTTTATCCTTGATTTATAAGTTGGTTTTGTCATGGATTTCTTAGATACTATTTTGATGAAGTATAAAAAATGATGTATTGATTTAGAGGATTCAATTACTAGGGTCAAGATTAGCACTAGTAATACCTACAGACCTGATGGAGTTCAGATGAAGCATGCTTTCCAAAAGTTTGAGGAATTTTAGAAGAAAAATTCTACCTAAGGAAAGTGACACTTATTCATTTTCATGATTCTCTAGTGGCTTTTTGTTTTATCCAATGAAAATTCATGTGTGTTTTTATAATTACTCTTGTGCACCTATTGAGTGCACAAGTCCTAAGTCAAATCGAACTCTTATTTGACTTAGTCATAGTTTAGTTATATTTTCCTATTTTCATGTTGCACCCACCTTCTATATATATGAGGGTTATTATTGTAATAAGGATCTTTTTTCATCTTTATTTTTTATGCAACAAAACTCTGCCCAAGTGAAGAACAAATTAAGACTTTATGTTTTTTTGTGAATTTACAATTTAAACAACAAGGTTTGAAGCTTGGCATTCAAACTTTTTTTGAATTCAATCTTTGTTTGATATTGATGTTCTTATGTCATTTAGTATCATATGCTCTCAATTGATTAAAGTTGGTGAAAGTTATTAGTGATAGATATTGAACAAACTTTGGATTTTTACAAGTAATCTTTAAGTTACTTTGAAGATTCAATAATTGGAATTTGGTTAAGATAACATCATTTCAAGTCTTTGTGCTTTTGCAAATTATCCCTCGAGCTAAATTTAAAAAGATAGAAAGTGAAGTCTTTGTGTTACACAAACTATCTAGTTAGAGTAGAATATCTTTCAATATATCAGTCAACCTTTGACCTAATGGTATATTTGGGTTATAGTGGTTGATAGGAGTTATAATACATAAAAATAATCTTTGAATTCTTAATTGTGTGAGTTCTCATCCCTGGTCATTTTCAGAAGAGGAAAGTAATGAGAGACTTTGTTCATTCATGGACACTTTACTTTCCAAAATAGCTATTTTAAGTATTACTGCAAGTTTTCAAGTTGTTTAAATTAGGGGAAAAGTCTATTCTTATAAGAGGATTGGATGGAACTAGTTCTGAAAAAAGAGAACTAAGTTGGTGTTGTATCGTTGATTAGTTTAAAGTTAGCAAGTAGAATAATTGTAGTAGAAAGGGGGAGCCTTCCCTTATAGTTAGGAGGGAGTGTATCTTGCATTCTGAGAGATATAATCTTGAGTTTTGTCGTGAAACATTCTTTTTGTAACCCTTTACAAGTTTACAAAAATTTTGCCCAATATTTTTTTGGTGACTCTGCTTGGGAATCGAGCTTCATTCAGTTTCTACTCTGGTTGGACAAAGTTATACTCGAGGATGAAGAAATCAAGGTGTTGTTGATCCTATCTTTGAACTTTCACAAAAACATCATTTTGATTACTTACTTGTGCATGCAAGTTCTTCTCTTCAATGGACAATAATTTTTCCACCTACAAGTCAGAGATCTCCTATTCCAAGTGAGGCTTCCAGTGCACCAAGAGCTTTGGTAATCCCACAAGTACCAAGGTTTTTTATTCCTCCATTCCTACTAGTACCTCCTACTACAATGGTTGCATTAGGACCATGGCAACAAAATTTTGGTCCTCTAAATTTGATTTGACCACTTCATCCTCTTCCTCAAGGGTCGAGGAAAAATATTCCCAATATTTTTGGGGATGGAAAGCAACACACAGATCAACATATTGAAGCTTTCCATATTGCATGTGGAATTCTTGGTGTAGAATATGAAGATGTAGCTATCCATCTTTTTGTTAAGACTTTACAAGATGCTTCTACCAATTGGTTTTATCATTTAGCACCTCAAAACATTAAAACTTGGGATGTGCTTAAAACTTAATTTGAAGAACATTTCAAGCCGGTTGAAGACATCCATATTCTTTTAGCTGAACTTACTTCCATGAGGAAAGAGTCACATGAACCCATGAGGGATTTCATGGATAAGTTTAATCAATTGAAGAATAGGATTTTCACTAATTTTCAGCCTACCAAAGAGAATTTAAAGTGCTTCTTTATAAATGTTCATCTGTCAGAAGTTAGTTTCTTATTAAGAAGAACACCACTAGCAGATTTGACAATAGCTCAGTCTTAAGCTTTGGAAATGGAGGATCATTTAATCTTAGCTAGAAATATTAATAAAGATCCTAACAAGATGAAAGTAATTTTTAATGTTCCTGAAGTTGTTATTTCTTCTTCAAATACTATTGACTCCATGGTGCAGAGGCTACCTAATGAGGTTCTTTCTTTGAAAAAACAAATCTCTCGGACATATTTTCCTGCTCCTTATAAAGATGTTCCGTAAAGAACCTACCCAAATAATGCTTCTAGCTATATGGCTAGAAATTAGAATAATTTTCCTCCTCCCCCAAAAAGATTGTCTCTTGAAGCACCTTCAGTTAATGCTTCAATGGGTTGCTATGAAGCTAAGCAATGAGATAATATTGTTGAAGATCTTTCACTTGAAGACATAGTTAATTCCTTTCAAAAGCATGAAGTAGAATTAGCTGGTTACTCTAGTATCTGGTTTTTGTAGTACCAAGAAGCTAAAATTGAATGTGAAAGTGAAGCATATGTAATTTGTACTCATTCACAAGTTACAAACTAGCTTGATCTGCGGCCAGGTGACAAGACCAAAGCAAAAGATATACCTCAATTTCCTTTTACTCTTGCAAAAAGAGGCTCTACTTTGCCTACCCTTCCCAAAAATCTAGTTGCTAATCATCAAGTAAGTACTTATGACTCTTCTTTGTCTAATTTTTCAAAGAATACATCAATTAGTCTAAAGCCTCTAAGTGATATGCCTAACCCTTTTCTTAGCCTACAATACCAACCTTTTGATATTATTGATCATGCTAAAAAAACAAAATCCAAATGTCAGAAGTTGAGTACCTTAAGATCAACCCTGAATAGTTTGATAGGTTGGCTAAATTTGTCAAAGAGAAGGAAAACCATCATGCTCCTATGGTTTCTCAAAATAACTTAGTTGTTGTCCCATCTTTTGTATCTGGTATGATTGAACCTTTTTATATTTCCCTTCTCATAAGTGGTTATAAACTAAGTAATTGTGTTATAGACTCATGAGTCTCTAATAATGTAATGCCCACCAAAGTGGCCAATTCTTTAGGTCTTACCCTTACTAAGACTTTTGTTAAGTGTTTTTTCATGGAAAATAAACAAGTACCTTTAATTGGGAAAATTAAAGATGCTTAGTTTTCTTTTGTTTAATATCCTAACAAGAGGATTAAGATGACTTTCCTAGTAGCTGATGTCTCTGCCTCATATGGTATGCTTTTGGGAAGAAATTTTTGTAAGGATGTTGGAGGTGAGATTAATATGGATTGGTCAGAAGCTAGGATTCCTATCAAAGGGGAAATGCAAAATTTTCTCTCAGAAAAAGAAGTTAAGTATTTAGTGGTCAAGTCAGATGATCACAAAGCTCAAATCTTGTTCGAGTCATCTAGAATGGGTAATTACTATTTACACATTGATGAAGTTTCTAAGTTCATCAAATATTGGATCGAAGTTCCAAAATGTTCCTCATATGGTTCTACTAATAATGATGATGGTGTGCTATTTGAATATTTTATATCTACCTCAACTTCTTATGGGAATTCAGAACCTATGTCAATCCCTTCCTATGAGGAAGTTTCTAACATATAGCCTATTGTCTTGAACACTGATGATCAAGTGTGGTTAATGGAATTTGATGGTAGTTATACTACTGATAGTTTTGGTGTGGGTGTAGTTCTTATTTCTCCTCAAGGTGAAATTACTCATTATTCTTTCAAACTTCAGTTCTCCAATACTAATAATACAACTAAGTATGAATCTTTGTTGTCCGGTATGGAGGTTGCCAAAAAAATAGGCATAAGAAATCTACATGCACAAGGAGATGTTGAATTGGTGGTTTTCCAAGTTAGGAATATATACCAAACACGAAATGATTGGTTGAAACATTACCAAAATTTGGTTTGGGAAAATATTGAAAATTTTGATTCTTTCAATATTTCAGTGGTATCTTGTGAATTCAATTCTAGAGATGATTCGCTTGCTCAATCAGCTACTTTGTTAATCCCTCATAATGATTTTTCCCAAGAAGTTTATTCTATTGAATTGATTTGTAGGCCAAGTATTCCAGATAATTCAAATCATTGGCAAATTTTTAATGATGATAAGCAAATTGTGAACTTCTTGGAGACCAATGATGGTTTCAATAATTTATATTTTGAAGGGAGCAATTGTTCCGATTCAGTGACAAGTGATGTCTCTTCTCATGATGAAGATTTCTTACAGTTAAAATGAAACAAGATTCTGAAAGGCATAGTGTCTTTGGAAAAATTGTTTGATAAACATGACATGTATATCAGGCAACAATGGTAAGTGTCATCCAATGATTCTATGGGTTATGAAAAATACAATATTGGGTCAAATGTTGATCCAAAGATTGTCAATATTGGTAATAGTTGTACTCCAGCTGAAAGAGAGTTGTTTTTGCAATTGTTATGGAAATTCATTGATGTATTAGCCTATTTCTATGATGACTTGAAGTATTTCAAGCCTAAGGAAATACGCCATGATATTTCGCTTAAGTTGGGCACCGCTCCTTTTAAGCAGAAACAAAGACAATATAATCCCAAGATCTCAAGTACGATATTTTTCAGAAATTCAAAAAATGTTAAATGCCAAGATAATATTTACAATTCATCATTCATCCTAGATTGTGAATATTGTACTAGTTAGAAATAAAAAATGGTGAGATCCGTGTTTGTGTGGATTTCTGTAATCTTAATCAATCTGCTCTTAAGGATAATTATCCTTTGCCAGTAATTGATCAAGTTTTGCAAATAGTTACTAGTTCTCAGATGTTATGTATGCTTGATGGTTTCTGAGGCTATAATTAGATTGAAGTTGGTGAAGAAGATCAACATAAGATTGCTTTCACAACTCCTTGGGGCACGTTCTCTTATTGGAGGATGCCTTTTGGTATGATTAATGTCGGTGCAACTTTTCAGAGGGCTATGGATTTATCTTTTTGAGGTATAATTGGAAGGTACCTTGTCATGTACCTTGATGATTTAACTATTTTTTCAAAAGACCGTGAAAATTATCTTTTTCATCTTGAGGATGTTTTGCAAAGGTGTCGTGAACATGAAATTTCATTAAACCCTAAGAAGTCAATTTTTGGGGTTACAAAGGGTAAAATTCTTGGGCATATTGTGTCTAAGGAAGGTACTAAAATTGATCCAGAAAGGGTAAAGGCTATTCAAAGTTTGTCTCTACCTTCAAGAAAGACAACTATTTATTCTTTCTTCAGTAAAGTAAACTTCTTGAGAAGATTTGTACAAGACTTTGTTGAAAAGACACATAATGTTGTTAATATGATGAAAAGGACGTCATCTTTTCATTGGACCACAGAAGGGAAAGAATCTTTTGATGAAATTAAATAAGCAATAGCTCATGCTCTGGTGTTGGTATGTCCTAATTATTCAAAAGATTTTCTCATGTATAGCTATGCTTCAGATCATACACTTTCCGCAATTTTGGTTAAGAAGATATTGAATCTCCTATAATGTTTATGAGTTGTCCCCTTAAAACTCATGAATTCAAATATTCTCAAATGGATAGACATGCTTACAGTTTGGTTAAAGTAGTTAAGAATTTTAGGTTCTATATTTTGAATTCACATGTCATATGTCTAGTTCTAGACATTGCGGTCAAGTCAATTTTGACACAGCAAGATTTTGGGACTAAGAGAGGAAACTGGATTGCTAAAATCTAGGAATATGATCTGGAGATTCAACCTACCAAATTGGTATGTGGTAATGGATTGTGTTAGCTCATGGCAGAAAATAATCCTGATGAGGGAAACATTCCCCTCGAAAAGGATTCTCAAGGTAATATTCCTATAGTGTTGTCTATAAGTACTGTGGATGAATGTTATTCTAACATTGCATATTTAATAACCTATGGTGAATGTCCTTCACACCTTTCATATAAGGAGAAAAGAACTCTGAAGTTGAGAGCAAAAAATTATGTTCTTTGGGGAAATGGCTTGTTCAAAAGAAGTTTGGATGGCACTTTCTTGAAGTGCGTAGACAAATCTCAATAGGTTAAGTTGCTAGAATCATTTTATAACTTAGCTTGTGGTGGTCATTTTTTAGCTCTGGTGACTGCTCATAAGATTTTAAGAGCTGGGTATTATTGGCCTACCCTTTTTTAAGATGCTGATGATTGGGTTAGAAAGTGTGATTTATGTCAACAATTTGTTGGTAAATCAAAACTTGTGGCTGTCTCTCTCAAGCATGTGGTTATTAAAGAACCATTTCAATAGTGGGGTATTGAATTCATTGGTCTGATCAATCCTCCATCTACTGCAGGACATCACTATGTGTTAAATGCAATAGATTATTTCACAAAATGGGTGGAGGCTATTCCTGTCAAACATACTACATCAGACGTAGTATGTGACTTCATAAAGGAGAATATTGTTAGTAGATTTGGTGTTCCAAACAAGATAGTAGCAGATAATGCTAATTAATTCTCATCCTATGAGATTATTCGGTTTTGTTTTGAGTACCATATCACTCTAGCTCATTCTTCAGATTATTATCTGCAAGGTAATGGTCAAGCAAAATCAAGTAAAAAAAAATTGATTACAAAATTTATCAAGAAACTAGTTGATGAAAATAAGCACCCGTGGCATAAAGCGTTGATTGATGCATTATGGTCCAATTAGATTACTTAAAAGAGGGCCATTGGGTTATCACATTTTTAACTTCTTTATGGTACTAATGCTAAGATTTCAGTTACTTTAGAATTACCAGCTTTAAAGTTGGTGAAGGCAATTGAAGATCAGACATGTGAGAATTCCCTGGACAAGCGCATCATGTTCCTTACCGATCTTCAAGAGAAGTGAGTTGAGGTAGTGGATCATATTTTGGAAAATCACAAGCAAGTCAAAACTCTTTTTGAGAAAAAATCTAAACATAGAATTTTTCAAGTTGGCGACCTTGATTTTCTTTGGGATGCAAGGGGTGAGCCTAAAGGAATGCATGGCAAATTTGATTCTTATGGACATGACCTTTTGATAGGGAGATTGCTAGGTAAGTGCTCAAAAAAGGCTTATTTTGGTCAAAAGGTGCAATAGGAAACAAAAAGTCTTGTTTTTATCTACTCCTTATATTTGCAATATCAAGAGTAGTTACAATTAATAGTTCTCTCTAGAAGTCTTCACCATCAACCTCCCTTTTTTGGTGAAAGCTCACACCCATGCTCAAACTTACTACAATTCCTCACTTCACCCATCTACACATTTCTCAATTCCGGTTCTTTTGACATTCAACTTACTATTTTAGAGTGCATTAGGAAACTCCAACATGGTCATGTAGAGCAACAAGGTTTACTCAAGGTTTGACAATCAAAATTTAGTTCAAGGCCCATAGCCTTTAGCTTGCTCAACTCACCAACTAAGGGTCAAAACCTCCAAAAGAGTCTACACACTATCCAAGGTCCTATATGGACCTTGTTTCACTATTTTAGAATGATCTCACAAATTTTCATAAGTCCCAAACTTCTCCATGCAATCGGGTTCATGCTTTTGACAAAAATAGTCAAAAGGGCTACTAGCCCGTGGAGGCCTAATTGGTCTAGTTTTACTCACCCTGCCCAATGATGGGCTTCTTGACCATGGGAGATTATTTGGATAGTGAGTAATAAGTCATAGAAAATATATTTTTGTGGTTTTAGGCTCAGAGAAGTGGTCTTACTGTCTAACCTCATTTTTAGGCATGAATGTAGGGTTTTGGAGTATAACCACTGTGTTAGCATCCTTGTTCACCAATACAAGCACCTGGATCTTCATAGAACCTCTATCATGACTTCAAAATGTGTCCCCTACCTCTTTCACACAAACATTATTCCAAACACTTGGCAAACAACTGAGAAAAGAAGTGAAAATGCCACTGTCACTGTCAAAACACTGCCCTTTAACAATCAACTGCTGCTACACCTTTGGACCTACATAACAAGGAGTTTTAACTAGAAATCTACCTTAATAAGATCTAAAACACATAAATGAAATTTCCTATTACATTTCCTTCATGGTTACAAGGCTTGAATATTGCTCTTGAAGCATTCCTTGAGCATTTTGACAAAAACAAATCACAAACAGTGAACTTGTTGCTAAATACAAAGATTGATAAAACTTGCAAATTAAAAACTTGTCAACTATTGAAGTTGAATCAAGCTAACTTGTAACACTTCTCAGACTCCTTGCTTTGCCACTTTAACACCTCAATGTATTTTGATTACAAGAATTGGAGTTTTCAAGAAGGATATTAGTCAAGTTCCAAAGCTTGTCTAATCTTCACTCAAATTTGTCCTCCAAACATAGTTCTAACTCAAAAATAAATATATACACAATGTACATGCATAAAAAAACTTGACCCAATCCATTTTGGTGGGAGCCCAGGCCTGGATTAGTCAAGTTGTGGCATTTTCCAACTCCAAACCCTTGACAAGGCAGTGAGCACACAGAATGGAAGAAATTTTATTACACCAACTTGCAAAAGAAAAAATAGTGCAATGATCACTTGGGGAGAATTAAATAATCAATAGGAAAACTTCCCAAAAGGTACAGTATGGACAAAGAGTGCTACAGTATGGACTGTTACTCCAAGGAAGGAAAAAACAGTGAGAAAAACCAAAATTTCATGATTTCTATTAGGATTCTCTTGTTAATACAATCACCAACCTTTCTCAAGGAAAAGGGAGGCCTTTTTATAGTATTTCCAATTATTTATCAAGCCCTATATGGACATGAGGCCTCCAAAACTTCATTGTATTTGAAAAAACCAAAAATGGCAACTTTGACAACTTTTGCAAGCCCAAATGACAACATTTCTTGCTCCAAAAGACATTTTTTACAACCTAACCTCATAAACTTATCTAAACACCTAATACATGCTTAAAAACACTTAGGAAACATGTTTCAATTCTTTGGAAAGCATTTGAAGACCTTTTAGGCAATTTTGCACATTTTTGCCAAAATTGTCAACTCAAAGCCTGAAAGGCAAAACTTGACCTCTTGAGCCCAAAATGAGATCAAAACCACTAGACAAGACACATAAAAACCTAAAACAACATTATAAACTTAACACAAGACATTACAAACATGAAAGCGTAAAATACTCAAAAAGGAGAGTTTTACTCAACTAGGTGCTCCTGCACCACCTTTCACTATTCATCAAATTTGTGGTGAAGGAAGTTATCTTCTTGCATACAATGATGGAACTCCATTCAATTTTCCGCATAATCATCGACGTCTCAAATTATTTGTTCAATGAAGTTTCAACATGTTGGTTTGCATCTTCCCCTTTATTTTTTGTTTTAGTTCTTCCCGTTGCTTGACTCTACCCTTAAAGGATGGATAAAGGCACATAGAGCATTTGGATTCTACATCCTTTACTCATGCTTAATGAAACACTTAAAAAGGATGTTCCCTAGTTAGAGCCAATGTTATCCTTGTTTTTTAGCATTAGCAAAAAATGAGGGTACCCCACAAAATTTTGGTCATTTGTGGCTTTTCTCCTCTATGGTTCACTTTTTGAAATGTTTTGTGTAGTCAAAAGCGTTCTCTTCCTTGTTTTACCCCTTTATTTCTTTTTGTGAAGTCTAGGTGTAATTCAGGTCCGTAAAATCGATTTACACCAAGTTTCAAAATTTAGGTGTAATTCGGGTCCATAGACCCAATTTACTCCTCTTTTGGCTAATTTCACCTTTTAGGTGCAATTCAGGTCTATAGACCCGAATTACACTTCATAGGTGCAATTCAGGTTTATAAACTTAAATTGCACTTATTTAATACACTTTGAGTTATTTGTGGGATTTTTGAAGAGTTGGTTTAGGAGTCTTTTATCTTCATTTGAAGACTTATTTATCTTCTTAATCTTCATTTTAATCTCTCAAAGATTGAATTTGTTGCTAGAAGGAGAAGGATTCTCAACTTCCATTTCTGGGTATGAATTTCTTCCTTTTGATTTGTAGTTTTTATAACCCTTTTCATTTCTCTTTTCATGAATTTATGTGTTTATTAAATCATTTTTTCATAGCTTTTCACCCGGTCGGATCTTTGATCCCAGTCGGGTTTTTGTTTTGATTCATAGATTTATATATTATTAATACTATGGAGTTGTGGAGGTTCTACAGACCGTCACACAACACAGTGTGGTGTGTGGTGGGTCGCCAACCCGCCACGTTGTTTTTATATTGCAATCTTCATCATGGTGTTGGCAGGGCCTTCGGGCCACCATACACCATGACATGGTGTATGACAAGTCTGAGACCCCAACCAACAGCTCGTCGTGCCCTAGTTTACTTGAAATACTCTCATGGTATTTGGCATGACCATAGGTCCACCATACACCATGAAGTGGTGTATGTCGGGTCTACAACCCCACCCAACACCACTTCAAAATGTTTTAAGTGCAGTGCGGGCTTATGAACCAACCCAACATTATATGATATTTATGCCATGTTTTAAGTGTATGGCGGGTCTATAGACCAAACCAACACTTTGGTGCTTTTTTTAATATGTGTATTTTGGATCTATGGGTCCGAGTTACACTTGTTTTGGGGGATTTTTTTTCAAAGTATAATTAATTATTTTTCAATGAAATTTAATTACTTTTGTTTTTTCTACACTTTTATAAATGAATTTTTTCAAATATTTTATTTGAAATTCGTTTATTTGCACACATGTAAATGGTAATTTTTTGAATTCCATTTACTTTGGAAATATTAAGTTATTTAAAAATAGTTTTTGGAATATATAATTATCTCAAATGTACTATTGTCATAGTTTCTTCAAATCATATGAACAAAAATGAATTGATCAAGTGTATCATGTTGATACTAATGAATTTCCCTTTCTCTCGGTATTGTTATCATAATAATGACAGAGGTATCTCCAAACAAAAGAGGGATGAAGTTCAAGAAGCAAGACCGACATCTAGATTTTCCTTCTACTTTAGTTACTTCTAATATTTATCATATTACAAACACGGAGATAGGTCATGTTAACCTAGAATAATTTCTCAAAAGAATCAAGAAACCACCTTCATATTGGGATATGGAAGCAGATATCAATAATGGTATACACTTAATTATAATGTTTACCATGTCAACACAGGATCCTGATTTTGTGATGCCAATAGCAAAGCATTTTGATCCTAAAAGAAGAAGCATGAAAGATGAATCTGGAAAGAAGTTAATCAGGCTTGATGAATAGTTCTCTAATTCAATGTTCAAATGTCCAAGTATTGAGAGATATTCAAATATCACTATGAAGTCAGTTGTAGCCTACTTTGACAGGAATTCCGACAAGTGTAGGCATAATATGAATGATAATTGGCTTAAAGCTACAAGGCTGACTATTGCAAGATGGCTGGAAACTCTTCCCAGGTGTCACTTCATTGAAGAATTCAATGATTTGACAACTCTTTTAAGTAGAGTTAAAGGACTTCCTACTTCTAATACTTTCTATAAGTGAATGTATCAATACATCTATGTGATCAGACAGAACAAGGAGAAGATATTTTGTGGAAAGCAAATCAGTGATGTCATCTGTGAGCAACTCACCAATGTTTCTACTACTCTTAAGTTCTATATGACTTCTTACTAGTGTACACTATAGCTTCAATGAGACACTTTCTTGGCCTAACTACTACTAGTGACAGAAGGCAAGTTGAGGTACATTAATACTATACCTAGTTAGTCTTGAAAGAAAGTCATAGTCATTTCTGAAGACTCAATGATGCCTTCTTTGGTTATTATATGGTTATGATGGATAAAAACCTATATAATAAGAGGGTGTTTGGTCATGCATGGGAAGTTGTCAATCAATATAGATGCATGTTTCTTTAGTTTCCAACCTTCACCTATATCAAGGCTGGATGTTTTAATGGTAATCCCTTCATGCTCCCTAGATATTGTCCTGATAAGATTGTTCTAATGGAGCTTGCTCGTCAAATGAATGCAATAAATGAGTCTCAATCTAGTTCTCACAAAACAGATTTGAAATTCTCTATCTCCATTGGAATATATTCTATCAATTTTATTTTGAAGGCTAGACCCATGGAGGATGAGATGTGGAAGAGTCACTATGAGATTCTTCCAAGCCAGGAAGGACTTTGAATATAGGGGTATGAGAAACAAACTGAAGAAGGCATGTGTGCATGTTCATTAGATCGAAGATGTTTGGGCTGATTGTAGGTTCGACCATGATATAAGGAAATTTGATTATTGTCACTTGACAGTTGAGCAAATTGATAACTTTGGTCTTGTCAAGGTTCCTGATGATTTGGAAGAGAATGGTGATATCTTGGATCCTTTATATGAAAATAATAGGATTTCTTCTACTCCTTTGCCTCATATTCAGTGGTTGCAAAAGGACTGTATATCCATTAGAGAATGTTTTCAAAGTATTCTCACAAATACTAATATTTGGTTATCTTTGCATGGTGTTCCTCTAAAACCTAATATTTGGTTATCTTTGCATGGTGTTCCTCTAAAACCTTTCTCCTCTGGTTCTGATGATGACACTGTTGGCCCAATGGGAAAGAGATCTGATATTAGAACCAAGAACAAGAAGAATGTTGCAACTCCAGCAAAATTCCTTAAATTGAAATTCATAGTTGGATCCAAGAAAGGTAAATCCCAAGGAGAGCCTTCAAGTTCTAATGTTCAGGAGATATCAAAATTGGATGCACCAAATGAGTGGGAGGAGGGTGAATTTCCAAATGAAGAGTTGGCTCATGAACAAGAGGGTGATTAGGAACAAGATGAGTTAAATGTAGAAGAGTTTCCACAAATAGATGAAACTTTACTCCGGGTTACTTCTACATCTACATTGCAAGTTCTTATCTCTACTTCTGATCCTAAGCCTCCAAAATTTGTAAGTATTGTTTCATCAATTGTTTTTCATGTATCTTCCATAACTGCTATTGAATCAGCCCTAGACGCACTCCATGATAATAATGAGAATTTTATCTCAGCTTTTCCCACTATGATCAAAGTGTTTACATCTATATTAGATGACTTTGATAAGTTCATCAATGAGCCAGCTCCTAGGTCAAATTAATCTTCATTAGAAAATCCTATCAATGTGATCACCATAGCCTCTCCTTTTGTGACTACAACCATTCATGACTCTATCAATCCTTTCCAAGATGTGCTAGTTTGTGGTGAAGGTGATTCTACCTTGCCACCTTGGTTGTTTTCTAATTCCATGAAAAGGAAGAAGCAAGTTGTTTCCCCTGAAGATTTTGATTTCAATCATCTTGTTCTTGTCAAATCCAAAATTACCAAGAAGGTTAAGACTTTGTCAAAAGTTAAGGTCGATAAGGATAACAAAAAGTATGATGAGGTTGTTGTTCCTCCCCAAGATGCAATTATTGGTCAAGTAAACCATACTGATTATACTATTCAGAGGGTTGAGTTGGGAAAAAAACTCATGATTCTACTACAGGTAATGCAATATTGGCTTTGGAAGCTCTGGTTTCCAGATATGATGAGGACATGATCAAGAAAGACCAACTCAAATCAAGGATTGAGCAACTCACTTCGATCTTGATCAAGGTAAATAAGTCTTTTGAGACTGTTGAGTCAATAACTTCTTCCTTGATGAGTAGGTTGTTAAAAGAGCTAAGAAAGCAACGTTTAATAGTAGAGCTATGGCAGAATGGATGGATCGCATGTTGAGTCAAGATACATGACTAATTGGTTCAGCTTGTACAATTCTCAATAATCTTGATATTGTCGAGAAAGAGATAGGTAGCACCATAGAGGTCTTATCCTAGGAGCTCAAAATGCAAGAAAGAAATTTTTAGGCTTGGCTAAAATTTGAATATTTTGATCCTGATGAACTCATACAAAATAATATTATTCCTTCTAAATGCATGTGTGTGGAGCAATGAGAAGCCTTAGAACACTAAATGAACATTATTGAGCATATAGTCCAGGATATGAGGAAGGATTTAAAGGAATGTGTTGACAAGAAGGAATAGATCATTGTAAAGGTTTCAGAAACTCCATGTGTGTTCCTTGATCAAGATGGGAAAGTGCTACAAGTAGATGAAATCATTAAAGAATTAAATTTACTTATAACTACTAAAGTTGACAAAGAGGATTTCTCTTTATCCTTGCTTGATAGGTTGGTTGACCTTCAATTTGTCATGGATTTCTTAGATACTATTCTGAGGAAGTATAAGAAATGATGTATTGATTTAGAGGATTCCATTACTAGGGTCAAGATTAGCACTAGTAATACCTAGGAACCTGATGGAGTTCAGATGAAGCATACTTTCCAAAAGTTTGAGGAGTTTTAGAAGAATAATTCTACCTAAGGAAAGTGACACTTATTCATTTTCATGATTCTCTAGTGGATTTTTGTTTTATCCAGTGACACTTCATGTGTATTTTTGTAATTACTCTTGTGCACCTGCTGAGTGCACAAGTCCTAAGTCAAATCGAACTCTTCTTTGACTTAGTCATAGTTTAGTTATATTTTCCTATTTTCATGTTGCACGCCCCTTCTATATATATGAGGGTTATTATTGTAATAAGGAGCTTTTTTCATCTTTATTTTATGCAACAAAACTCTGCCCAAGTGAAGAACAAATTGAGACTTTATGTTCTATTTGTGAATTTACAATTTAAACAAGAAGGATTGAAGCTTGACATTAAAAATTTGTTTTGAATTCAATCTTTGTGTGATATTGATGTTCTTATCTCATTTAGTATCATATGCTCTCAATTGATTAAAGTTGGTGAAAGTTATTAGTGATAGATATTGAAGAACTTTGTATTTTTACAAGTAATCTTTAAGTTACTTTGAACATTCAATAATTGGAATCTGGCTAAGATAATATCTTTTCAAGTCTTTGTGCTTTTGCAAATTATCCCTTGAGCTAAATTTAAAAAGATAGAAAGTGAAGTCTTTGTGTTACACAAACTATCTAGTCAGAGTAGAATCTCTTTCAATATATCAGTCAGTCTTTGACCTAATGGTATATTTGGGTTATAGTATTTGATCGGAGTTATAATACATAAAAATAATCTTTGAATTCTAAGTGTGTGAGTTCCCATCCCTGGTCATTTTCAGAAGAGGAAAGTAATGGGAGACTTTGTTCTTGGACACTTTACTTTCCAAAATAACTATTTTAAGTATTACTGCAAGTTTTCAAGTTGTTTAAATTAGGGGAAAAGTCTATTCTTATAAGAGGATTGGATAGAACTGGTTCTGAAAAAAGAGAACTAAGTTGGTGTTGTACCATTGATTAGTGTAAAGATAGCAAGTAGAAGAATTCTAGTAGAAAGGGGGAGCCTTTCCTTATAATTAGGAGGGAGCGTATCTTGCATTCTGAGAGATATTATCTTGAGTGTTGTCGTGAAACATTCTTTTTGTAACCCTTTACAAGTTTACAAAAATTTTGCCCAACATTTTTTTGGCGACTCTGTTGGGGAATCGAGCTTCAATCAGTTTCTACTCTGGTTGGACAAAGTTAAGCTCGAGGATGAAGAAATCAAGGTGTTGTTAATCCTATCTTTGAACTTTCACAAAAACATCATTTTGATTACTTACTTGTGCATGCAAGTTCTTCTCTTCAATGGACAATAAGTTTTCCACCTACAATTCAGAGATCTCCTATTCCAAGTGAGGCTTCCAGTGCACCAAGATCTTTGGTAATCCCACAAGTACCAAGGTTTGTTATTCCCCCATTTCTACCAGTACCTCCTACTGCAATGGTTGCATTAGGACCATGGCAACAAAATTTTGGTCCTCTAAATTTGATTCCACCACTTTATCCTCTTCCACAAGGGTCAAGGAAAAATATTCCTAATATTTTTGGGGATGGAAAGCAACACCCAGATGAACATATTGCAGCTTTCCATATTGCATGTGGAATTCTTGGTGTAGAATATGAAGATGTAGCTATCCATATTTTTGTTGAGACTTTATAAGGTGCTTCTACTAATTGGTTTTATCATTTAGTACCTCAAAACATTACAACTTGGGATGTGCTTAAAACTCAATTTGAAGCACATTTCAAGTCAGTTGAAGACGTGCTTTCTCTTTTAGCTGAACTTACTTCCATGAGGAAAGAGCCGCATGAACCCATGAGGGATTTCATGGATAAGTTTAATAAAATTAATAGTAGGATTTCCACTAATTCTCAGCCTACCGAAGAGAATTTAAAGTGCTTCTTTATAAACGCTCATTTGTCAGAAGTCAGTTTCTTATTAAGAAGAACACCAGTAGCAGATTTGACAATAGCTCGGTCTTAAGATTTGAAAATGGAGGATCATTTAATCTTAGCTAGAAATATTAAAAAAGATTCTGACAAGATGAAAGTAAGTTTTAATTTTCCAGAAGTAATTATTCCTTCTTCAAATACTACTAACTCCATGGTGCAGAGGCTAGCTAATGAGGTTATTGCTTTGAAAAATAAAATCTCTTAGACATCTTTTCCTCCTCCTTATAAATATGTTCCGTAAAGAACCTACCCAGATAATGCTTCTAGCTATATAGCTAGAAATTAGAATAAGTTGCTTCCTCCCCCAAAAAGATTGGCTCTTGAAGAACCTCTAGTTAATGCTTCAGTGGGTTGCTATGAAGCTAGGCAAGGAGACAATATTGTTGAAGATCTTCCATTCGAAGATAGTTAATTCCTTTTAGAAGCATGAAGGAGAATTAGCTGGTTACCCTAGTATCTGGTTTTTGTAGTACTAGGAAGCTGAAGTTGACCGTGAAAGTGAAGCATATGCAGTTTGTACTCGTTCTCAAGTTACAAACTAGCTTGATCAGTAGCCAGGTGACAAGACCAAAGAAAAAGATATACCTCAATTTCCTTTTACTCTTGCAAAAAAAGGCTCTCCTTTTCCTACCCTTCCCAAAAATCTAGTTGATAATCATCAAGTAAGTACTTATGACTCTTCTTTGTCTAACTTTTCAAAGAATACATCAATTAGTTTGAAGCCTCTAAGTGATATGCCTAACCCTTTTCTTAGATTACAGTACCAACCTTTTGATATTATTGATCATGCTAAAAAAAACAAAATCCAAATATCATAAGTTGAGTACCTTAAGATCAACCCTGAACAGTTTGATAGGTTGGCTAAATTTGTCAAAGAGAAGGAAAACCATCATGCCCCTATGGTTTCTCAAAATAACTTAGTTGTTGTCCCATCTTCTATATCTAGTAGGATTGAACTTTTTTATATTTCCCTTCTCATAAATGGTTATAAACTAAGTAATTGTGTTATAGACTCAGGAGCCTCTGATAATGTAATGCCCATGTAAGTTCTTGTCTCTGCTTCTGATCCTAAGCCTCTGAAATTTGTGAGTATTGTTTCATCAATTGTTTTTCATGTATCTTCCATAAGTGCTATTTAATTAGCCCTAGACACACCCCGTGATAATAATGAGAATGTTTTCTCAGCTTTTCCCACTATGATCAGAGTGTTTACATCTATATTAGATGATTTTGATAAGTTCATTAATGATCTAGCTCCTAGGTCAAATTAATCTTCATTAGAAAATCCTATCAATGTGATCACTGTAGCCTCTCCTTTTGTGACTACAACCATTTAGGACTCTATCAATCCTTCCCAAGATGTGGTAGTTTGTGGTGAATATGATTCTACCTTGCCACCTTGGTTGTTTTCTACTGCCATGAAAAGGAAGAAGCAATCTATTTCCCCTAAATATTTTTATTTCAGTCAACTTGTTCCTATCAAACCCAAAACTACCAAGAAGGCTAAGACTCTATGAATAATTAAGATCGATAAGGATAAGAACAAGTATGCTAAGGTTGTTGTTCCTCCCCAAGATGCAATTATTGGTTAAGTAAAAGATATTGATTATACTATTCAGAGGGTTGAGTTGGGAAAATAGACTCATGATTTTGCTCCGGGTGATGCAATATCGGCTTTGGAAGCTCTTATTTCCTTATATGATGAGGACAAGGTCAAGAAAGACCAGCTCAAAGCAAGGATCAAGCAACTCATTTTGACTTTGATCAAGGTAAATAAATCTTTTGAGATAGTTGATCCAATAACTTCTTCCTTGGATGATTAGGTTGTTAAAGGAGTTGAGCAAGCAACATCACATAGTAGAGTTGTGGCAGATTGGATGGATCGCATGTTGAGTCAAGGTACACAAATCATTGGTTCAACTTGTACAATTATCAATAATCTTGATACTGACAGGACAGAGATAGGTAGCACCATAGAGGTGCTCTCCCAGGTGCTCGAAATGCAAGAAAGAGATTTTGAGGCTTGGCTTAAATTAGAAGATTTTGATCTTGATGAGCTCATATAAAATAGTGTTATTCCTTCACAATGCATGTATGTGGAGTAGCGATAAGCCTTAAAACATAATTTATGAATATTCTTGAGCATCTAGTAAAGGATATGAGGAAGTCTTTAAAGGAATGTGTTGACAAGGAGGAAGAGATCATTGCAAAGGTTTTAGAAATTCCATGTGTGCTCCTTGATCAGGATGGGAAAGTGCTACTAGTAGATGAAATCACTAAAGAATTCAGTTTACATATAACTATTGAAGTTGACAGAGAGGATTTGTCTTTATCCTTGATCGATAAGGTGGTTGGCCTTCAATTTGTCCTGGATTTCTTAGATATTATTTTGAGGAAGCATAAGAAATGTTGAACTAATTTAGAGGATTCGATTGCTAGGGTAAAGATCATCACCAATAATACTTAGGGACCTGATGGAGTCCAGATGAAGCATGCTTTCTAGAAATGTGAGGAATTTTAGAAGAAGAATTCTACCTAAGGAAAGTGACACTTAGTCATTTTCATGATTTTCTAGTGGCTTTTTGTTTTATCCAGAGACACTTCATGTGTATTTTTGTAATTACTCGCGTGCACCTACTGAGTGCACAAGTCCTAATTCAAATTGAACTCCTCTTTGACTTAGTCATAGTTTAGTTATATTTTCTTATTTTCATGTTGCACCCCTCTTATATATATATATGAGGGTTATTTATTGTAATAAGGATCTTTTTTCATCTTTATTTTATGCAACAAAACTCTACCCAAGTGAAGAACAAATTGAGACTTGATGTTCTTTTTGTGAATTTACAATTTAATCAAGAAGAATTGAAGCTTGGCATTCAAACTTTGTTTTTAATTTAATATTTGTGTGATATTGATGTTTTTATGTCATTTAATATCATATATTCTCAATTGATTAAAGTTGGTGAAAGTTATTGGTGATAGATATTGAAGAACTTTGGATTTTTACAAGTAATTTTTTAGTTATGTTGAAGATTCAATAATTCAAATCTAGTTAAGATAATATTGTTTCAAGTCTTTGTGCTTTTGCAAATTATCCCTTGAGTTAAATTTAAAAAAAATAGAAAGTGAAGTCTTCGTGTTGCACAAACTATCTAGTTAGAGTAGAATATCTTTCAATATATCAATCAGTCTTTGAGCTAATGATATATTTGGGTTATAGTAGTTGATAGGAGTTATAATACATAAAAAGAATCTTTGAATTCTCAAGTGTGTGAGTTCTTGTCCCTAGGTCATTTTCAGAAGAGGAAAGTAATAGGAGACTTTGTTCTTTCATGGACACTTTTCTTTCCAAAATAATTAGTTTAAGTATTACCGCAAGTTTTCAAGTTGTTTAAATTAGGGGAAAATTCTATTATTATAAGAGAATTGGATGAAACTGATTCTGAAAAAGGAGAACTAAGTTATTGGTGTACCTTTGATTAGTGTAAAGTTAGCAGGTAGAAAAAAGTAGAATAATTGCAATAGAAAGGTGGAGCGTTCCCTTATAATTAGGAGGGAGTGTATCTTGCATTCTAAGAGATATTATGCTGAGTGTTGTCATGAAACATTATTTTTGTAACCCTTTACAAGTTTACAAAATTTTCACCCAACAAAAAGATAAATTGAAGAAACAAGTTGATCAACTCACAGAGGTCTTGATCAAGATTACCAAATCATCAAAGGTAGTTGAGCCAATCACTTCTTCAGTGGATGAATAAATCATTAAGCAAGTTGAATAGGTTAATTCTCATGGGAGAACAACTTGCAAATGGATGGAGACTACCGAGGAAAGGAACTCATCTCCTATGTTCAACAGTTACTCTTGTAAACAACTTGGAGGAGGTAAAAATTGAAATTGATAAAACTTTGAATTTATTTTTTAATGAATTGGAGGCACATGAGAAGGACTTCGACTCTTGGTTGAAGTTGGAGTATTTCCAAGTGGATGTTCTAGTTGACAATAGAGTGATCCCTTCAAGGGATATGTACATTGAGCAAAGAGAGATATTAGAATATCAAATGAATATAATAGATATTCTTATCAAAGATTTGAGGAAAGCACAAAATAATGTAATAATAAATGGAAAGACATCATCAAGAAGATATCATATTTTCCTTGTACTTTCCTTGATGAGAACCAGAAGCCCCTTCACAAAGATGTAATCATCAAATAATTCAGTCTGCTAATTGGTGAAGAGGTCGATAAACAAGCTTTCTCATTGTCCTCAATTGATAAGTTGATGAATATCCAAGTAAATCTAGATGATCTAGCCTCACTCCTCAAGAAGCATAAGAAATGCTACATGAGCCTCATAGATTCTATCACCCGATTCAAGGTCATCACAAGTCACAACAAGGGACCTGATCGGGAATGGATGAAAGCAGTTCTACAAAAGTTCAAGGAATTCATGAAGCAAGATCAAAATGGAGTGTCTGGTGACACTTAGTAGTTTTCATAGTAGATGCATTTTTGAATAAGACTGACACCTCAAGTGTCATTTTGTATTTAGTTTTTGCACTTAGGAATTGCATGAGTCCAAAGTCAATTAGGACTCTTCTTTGAATTAGTCATATTTTTTTCTAGTTTTTCTCAATGCACCTCTCTTATATATATGAGGTTGCTTATTGTAATTTGTATCTAGAATCTTTAATTTATATGTTAAAACTCTACCGAAGTGAAGAGAAAAAGTGAAATTTTGTGTTCCTATTGTGATTTTACAAACTTGATGAAATAAGAAGAAAGTTTGGCATCTAGATTTTGTGTTGTATTCATTTGTGGTTTGTGGTGAGGGTGTTCTTATGTCATTTTCATTATAAATTCTTATTTTTCTCAAGTAAAGGTGTGTTGAGAGAATATTGTTAAAGTGTAGAGGCAATTGTTAATTTGTGAACTTTGTGTCATATCTTGACTCTTGTAATTAATATTAGGAATTGGTGATTATGATATCATTTTGAAGACTTTGTGCTTTATTTTAGTATTTCCAAGTTAAAGTTAGCTAAGATATATATTGAGGTTACACTTTGAAGACTTTGTTCTTTATTGTGTCATCTTGGAAAATGAAATCATAACTTGAAGACTTTGAGCTTCATATTATTATTTTAGAAAAATATTATCAAAAGTGAAATTAGGAATCAGTTTAAACACTTTGTAATTTACTTTGATTTTATTAATTAACACAATGGGTTATAGAATAATTTGTAAAAAGGTTGATATGACAGTAGTGGGTTTTAAGACTTTGAGCTTAAACACTCTTTCCCGTCCTGCAGAAGCGACACAAGACTTTCTGCCTTTATAGAAATTTTGCTTCTTTTCTTATCTATATTGTAGAATTCTTGAATTCTAAGTTAATTTGTAACACTAAAATTGTAATAATTATTGCTGCTCTGTATTATAAATTATTTCCTGAAAAGAGAGGAAAAGAATAACATCTATCTTGAAAAAAGAGGATAGGATGATGTACTGCCCAAGTTAGATTAGGATTTGAAACTTGTATCTTATTTTATAAAGATAGAGTAGTGAATCATAGGGGGAGCCTTCCCTTATAAATTATGATAGATTTAATCTCGTGTTTCTATGGTTGAAACCATAATTTTGTAAACTCTTCTAGTTTGCAAAATTTTCAACCAACACACCTACACACATCGAGATGAGAAAAAATATTATAATGAAATATTAACTTAAGATGGAAAATTTATTAGTCAACATCTAATTTAGAAAAGATGTTTAGTAGTCAAAATAATTTTAAAAGTTAATAATTTAACAAATTATATAGAAAATCATGAAATATTCAATGAATAATAATACGAGCTTTTGACTCTCAGAAGATATGAATAATTCTATCAAGGTTATAAATTCTCGGCTGGCAATAGAACAATGTTCATGAGAAGTATAGCAATAACCTTGTCAACACTATGGATGCCTTATTCGTAGTGAGGCAATGACCAAGTTACTCTTGGAGTAGCACAATCTTTGTAGCTTTTCACAATGGACCTAAGGCACCTCAATAGTCTTAGGTCAAAATGAACTCAATATACATAGTCAAATAATTTAACAATGGTTTAGTGACTTGATCCAATTAATCATTTAGTTTCCATCATGAGTATGTTTTTCTTCCATTTCATGTGCTTTGAGGGGAGTCAACTAGAGTTTTTTAATTCTAAATGGATCTTTATTCTTGAAATGTTCAAGAATATTTCCCTAGCAAAATCACCATTTTTTGAACCTTGTACACATGCCCTATCAGAGATAGGCATTCCCTTTCCCTCTCCTCACTTTTTTTTAGCCCTTTGTATCCAGTCCTTCCACTGTTAAGGGTTTTTTTAGGGAGTTTTTCCTTTAGGTCTTGCGAGCCTAAAATTAATTAATTCCTTGTCATAATTGATGTCATTAAAAGTCAAGGTTTGATTTTTGAATTGAATTGAAAAAGCCCATTTGAAAAATTGGAAGTCAAAAAAGATTGTACAAACTTAGGAAAAGGAAAAATTTGGGGGATCCTCATGTTCATGGATTGCCCAAAGTCCCTTTAAATAGGCAACCCCCAAAACTTTGGCATTCTCTAATACCACTTCAAAACTAAAATTCCTAAATTAGATTGAAACCCTGAAGTTGCCTATCTTGAACTCAATGGTCACCAGCTTGTTAAGTCAAGAACATCAATGATGCCACTTTTGAAGGTATATGTTGCAAATTCGATTCATTTTTTCTTCAGTGTACATTTTTTGGCTAGAGCATTGGATCGATCAGGTTAGCTAAAGATTTAGTTTGAGTTGTTGTGCAAGATTGATAAATCATTTCCCATAAATTTAAAAAGGCCCAAATGATAAATACTTTAGCTTTAGTCTTGGAATACCAATTTCAAATTGAAATAAGGGTATGTACATGTGGTCTCAACAATCAATGGTTAAGGTTTTAATTATTTTTATGGTCATTTTCATGTGTACATTCCAAGTTCCATAAATGCATTATCAAATGATACAGGATTTTTTCAATTCTCACCTAGTTCAGAATTTTGGTTTGGTTAGGGTTTAAGTGTCAACGGTCGTATGTAAAATTCATCATTATTCAATTAGAATCAAAGGGAAATCATGAATCCCTATCTAACCAAAGAATCCTAAATAAACCAATGAAATAATGCAAAGCAAAGTAATAGAAATGTAAAATATTCAATTAAGACTCCCTATTCCATGACTGCATATAGTTTCCATTGATCTTCTCTTCTTCATGGTATGATGACTCTTAGATATTATGCTAGCAACCTACAAGTGACACAAAGATTCGAAGTTTGTGATTCGATTAAAAATGGAGAATTGGTCCTGAATTTATAGATTATTGGAGAGGATTGATTGAGAGGTGGAACTCAGGTGAGCCCACATGTTGATTGATAGTTGAACTACTGATTTGAAGGTGGAATAGAATAAATTGAATAGTTAAATGAGTTAAATGGTTGAGAAAAAAGTTGATTGAAAGATGAAAAAAAATGATTGGAGGTTAATTGATTGATACAAATAAAGCTTTATTTAGAAAAAGCTAATTAGAAGATATAAAATGAATGACTGGAGAGAATTAAAGAACTGGTGCAATTAATCAATTAATTGAAATGATCAATTAAAATAGATGGAATAGTTAACTTATTGAAAGCTTTTTGGGAAAAAAAAGCAAAGTGGAAGATAGAAATAAGAATTGAAAAGATAATGATTTAACTAATAAATTAATTGAATTATTAATTTAGCATGTGCTTGCACTTTGACTTTGATTTTCAATATAATATTTGCATGAGATTTAATTCAAATATTGAATTTATTTTAAATTCAATTTGGAATAGTTAATGAGTGAAAGCTTTTTGGAAAAAAAAAAACAAAGTAGAAGATAGAAATAAGAATTGAAAAGATAATGATTTAACTAATTAATTAATTGAATTATTAATTTAACATGTGCTTGCACTTTGACTTTGATTTTCAATATAATCTTTGCATGAGATTTGAATTCAAATATTGAATTTATTTTAAATTCAATTTGTTATTTGAATATATTTAGAACTTGACTTTGATTTTCAAATTTGATTTTTTGAAATCATGCACATGTATTTGAATTAGATGAATTTAAAAGAAATATGAGTTTCAATTTGAATTTGGAGAATTAATGAAATTAAATGAAATTAGAAGAATTAATGAATTTAAATGAAATTAAATGAAATTAGAAGAATTAATGAAATTAAATGAAAATAGACGAAAATAGAATTTGAGGATTTGGAATTGGAATTAGAAGAATAAATTAGTTAATTAAATAATTTAAAGAACCTATTTAATTATTTAGAAATTGAATTTAATTAAATAATAAAGATTATTTAAATTAAAAGATTAAAATCACAATTAATTAAATAAATAATATTTAATTAATATTTAGAAAAAGGTTGAATGATTAATTCAATAGAGATAGAAATTGAAAATGAATTTATTTAAATAATAAATATTATTTAAATTGAAGCATTAATAGACTATTGAAAAAATGGATCCGAAAACAGGCAAATTTTGGCAGACAGCGAAACCAAGAATTAAACCGCGGAAAACCGTCTTAAAAAAATTAAGGTATACTGACGCCGGGTTTTATGAACAAAGCAAGGCTTCGAAAGAGGATACCAGCGATACAGGTTATTCTGGCTACTGTTTTAATTGTTGGTTATATGGACACCGAGCTGTGGATTGCCGTCAAAAAAATGTGAGTTCCCCAAGCCCTAACTACGATCATCTTAAAGCTTTTATTGCCAAGCAAAAACAGAAAAGCTTGGAAGAAAGCAGAGATTCAAAAGGGATTTTTCCCTTGGTAAATAAGCCTACCCTGGGATCTAGGGTTTGCACGGACAAGAAATCTGAAAAACGCACTACTACTCGGCTTCCAAAAGTCTTCACTGTAAAGGATTTAGATAGACAGTTGATTCATTTTGCCAAAACAAAGTATGCACTGTAGAATTCAAGCAACCTCGGGATTGTGGGGGCCCTAAAACCCAGAGCTGAACCGGCTAAGCAATCCAATGATCCCCATTCTGCCTTGGGGAGAGGGGGTTTTTCAGTGGCCCAGGCGGATCCCGGGGTTGCTAGGTTGAGAGAATATGAGTGGCAAGAGGTAAAAAGAAAGAAGAAGGTAAGATCACATTTTGTGGAGAGAGTGGAGATTCCTCTAAGTAATTCTTTTGATACACTGAGATTAGAGAAGATCTCTCCAAACATCAGCTCTTATTCTCCCCCCCCCATTCGCAATGGGGTTTTGGGAAGGAAGGGAAACTTCAGGGATGAGAATCACAAACGCACTAAGCTAACTAGATCAAATCCAGTTCACACCCCCCCTTCCTTTTCGAAAACCCTAAGTATCGGATCAGGGTATGCTGCGGCTGGGGAGAATATTGAGGATCATTCTTCAGAGCCTCATACACATAAAGACAGGTATTACTCTCCCCCTCACCGTCGATTGGCTGGTAAGCATCCAGTCCATAAACCCAATCTCATGAAAGGTGAACAATTAAAGGTATCTAACTCTGTTTATACACCGCCACATAGGCGAAATAGTAAGCATTTATTTGATCATAATAGAGATAGGACAATTTCTAATTATGAATCTAACAAAGTAATCCTAGAAATCAAATCTATAGCACAGAATCAGAACTATTTTGCAGAAGCAGGTCTTATTGTGCGCTGGAAAGGAGTTGGAGTGAGTTTACTGGACATCACAGAAGCCCTAGAAGCAATGCTCCCATGTGAGGTAAGTATCACCGCCCTCAGAGATTTCTTCTTCCTAATAGATTGTAAAAATTCAGAAACCAAAAAGGTAGTATTAGATAGTTTTAATTTAAAATTCAGGCATGAATCCTTTTTTGTAACCAATTGGATGCCTTTGTTCAATCCTTTACACCTAGAAAACTTTGTAGTAGAAAAAGCTATTTGTCTTAGGAATTTACCAATAGAACTTGCTAGCTTAGAATCAATTACCAAAATTGGTAACAAAATAGGTAAATTTATTAGAATTTGTGAAACTATGCCAAACAAATCTGAGAAAATTATCATTGTGAAGATGAATATACATCAGCATTTCATACCTCATATTAGTTTATGTTTTAATTCGAATACAATTATCATTAATCCAATTACCATGGAAAATTTCTTAGAATCTGATCTTAACACTATGAAACCTAGAAAATTAACTAATCTCCTAGATAGGAATTTAGATGTAAACATCAACTTTCATTCGAGTAAAGGGGGCTTCACAATTACAAATGTAAAGGAATGTTCCACGGACAATCTACCTCCCCCACAAATAGTCGAACCCCCCTATAAGCCTAATAAGGCAGTTGAGGTAATTGGCAATCAAGTTTTGGTCGCTGAGGAACCTCCATTTTTTATGGGGAATCTTACCCCCCATAATATACCTGCTGAAATCAACAGACATGATCCTTTGGTTGATAACCATGTCAACCTAAATTCTGCAAGGATTGAAACACAATCAGAAATTAAAGATAGGCTCCAGTCACCGAGATCGGTAGCCCAAACTGTTCCTACTAGTCATCCTACACAGTCTCCTAATTGCATAGAGGACAATCTAAGATCCTCTCAGAATTATGATCCTTCAGTTGCAACATCACAAGGTTACCCCTCTAAGGATGGAAAATGCACCAGAGAAGTTTCAGCGGATTATATAGGGGAAACCTTAACTGATGAACTACTGGACCTATTTACAAATGAAATCTGCGATGAAGAGGAGCTTAGATATCAAAAGGATGTCCTAATTAAAGAAATCTTGTTGCTTAGAAATTCTGCAGAGGATAATGACGCCTCATTAGTAAGTCAACAAGAGGTTGAGGAACTAGTAAATAAGACCCCTATGAAAGCCCACCCTAATGATCTGGATATGATGATTGAATCCTATGGACAAGAGAACATTGATGCTGAAGATTCACTCGTTGATCCAGGAAGAGGGTATGGAAATGAAGTTCCGATAGAGGCCCCTAGTTCCTCTCCTCTGCTTAAAGATAATGCAGAAAATAGCATAGAAAACATTGTTGGTATTTTTGGTATTACAAATGAAGATAGAGAACTAGGTATTGCCACTAATTTGGAAGGATTATCTTCCCCCAAAATAGACAAGATTAAAAAGAAAAGGGGTAGGAAATCTTTCATAGAGCTTAGAAACATAGCTGGCAATGCTGATAACCAAATAAAGATCTTTGACATTCTGAACAGTGGGAAGGGGAAGTGCCTTCCCAAGGACGAATGAGAGTCACATCTTGGAATGTTAGGGGCCTAAACGCCCCTAACAAACAAAGACTCGTTAAGAGTTATCTAAAAAAATTTGATTCGGAAATTATAATCTTACAAGAAACTAAACTAAGTACAGATGAAAGCATAAAATTAAATAATAAACTTGGCATATGGAAATCAGAATTTGAACCAGCAACAGGGGCATCAGGAGGCCTAGCAGTCTTATGGGACCCCCAAAAAGTTTCTTCCCAAGTCTTGTCTAGTAGTAGCAACTGGATGGTCCTTAGGATTTGCAGCCTAAAATCTAACCTAAAATTCAATTTGATTAATATTTATGGTCCTACACTAAACACAGAAAAGAGAAGGGTTTGGCAGGAAATCCAGTCTATACTACAATCAAACAAAACAGAGACGCATATCCTAGGAGGAGATTTTAATGCTATTTTGAACATCAATGAAAAATTTGGTGGGTCCAAGTACATTTCACAATCTCAAAAAGATTTCAGTCAATGGGTCACAGATAACAATCTAATTAATATTGAAACCATCAATGGGTCTTTCACTTGGAATAACAGAAGAATGGGCTTTAGTCATATCGCGGAAAAACTAGACAGATTTTTGTTTTTTGGAGAAATGGATAGTTTTGACCAACTCTTAACCGCAGAGATTCTTCCAGATGCTGGATCGGATCATTTCCCCATTAGATTGACCATTACTGAGGATTGTAAACCTAATAGGAACCCGTTTAAATTTGAATTTATGTGGTTCCAGGACCAAGAACTTATCAACCTTTTGGAGAAATGGTGGAACCAAACAACAGTTGAGGGTTCTAAGATGTATAGTCTAGTTAATAAACTCAAAATTATTAAAAACAAAGTCTTGGAATGGAATAAAAACAAATTTAATAACATCTTCGAAGAAAAAATTCAGACCGAACAAGAATTAGAGAATCTTAATAACATAGTCATAGCCCAAGGCATGAACGAAGCAAGCTATCTAAAAGAAAAGGAACTCATGGCTAAATATAATTCAATTTTACTGAAAGAGGAAATCTATTGGAAACAGAAATCCAGGGAAACTTGGCTTAAAGAAGGGGACAATAACACCAAATTCTTCCATCAATCAACCAACCTAAAGAGGAATATTAATAGGATTTCCAAGATTAAAGATGATAGGGGGCAACTCTTGGAAAACCCCAAAGATATCGCAGCTCATATCACCAAATTTTATAACTCTCTTCTTAATAATTTGGAAGCAGCTAATCTTCAAGCACAAAATGAAATGTTAAAGGCCATACCCAAATTGATCACGAATGAGGATAACATCATGATGAATAGCAGATTCACCTTAGAAGAAGTCAAGACTGCATTATTCCAAATGCAGCCAGACAAAGCCCCTGGGCCTGATGGTTTCCAAGCGGGTTTCTTCCAAAAATGTTGGCACTTTATGGGAACAGACATCTGGCAAGCGGTAGAGGCAACCAGGAACTCGGGTACTATCTTATCGGAAATCAACAATACCTTCTTCACTCTTATTCCCAAGAAAAATGATTGCATCGAAGCAGGAGATTTTTGACCTATATCGCTTTGCAACACTATTTACAAGATATTATCTAAGTGTTTGGCGAATACACTTAAAACTCTTCTACCGATTTTAATCTCAGAAGAGCAAACCGGTTTCATAACCAATAGATCGATCCTAGATGGCATTATCATTGCCCAAGAATTAGTCCATACCGCACAAGCGACCAAGGAACCAAGTATGTTTATTAAAATTGATATTCAAAAGGCATATGACAAGGTGGACTGGAGATTTCTTTACAAATGCCTGGAAGCCTTTGGATTTTCCAAGCAATGGATCAATCTCATCATCAAATGTATCTCTACCCCTAAGATCTCGGTCCTCGTTAATGGTACTCCAGAAGGTTTTTTTGGTATATCGCAAGGCATCAGACAAGGTGACCCATTGTCGCACTTTCTATATGTTATCATGGCGGAAGCCCTAGGGAGAACTATCACAAGGAAACAATCAGAAGGTAAGATTACAGGTTTAAAAGTTGCAGATAACATTCCGTACATTACGCACCAACAATTCGCGGATGATACAATCCTCCCTGGATCCGCCAACTGTCAAGAGGTGAAGGCCTTCAAAGATGTCCTTAACCTTTATATGAAGGCCTCTGGTCAACAAGTCAACTCTCAAAAATCAGAGATCTTCTATATTAATACCTTGCCTAATTTGGAAAAGAAAATCTGTGATATCTTTGGTTTTAAACCAGGCAGTTTCCCTTGTAAATATCTTGGTATCGAGTTAGATAAAGGTCTACAATCTTCCAAACTTTGGAAACAAGTACTAGCAAAGGTCCAAGATAAGAAGAGTTCTTGGAAAGGTAAGTGGCTCACTAAGCCAGGAAGAACCATAATGATTAAATCAGTTTTATCTGCCATACCAACTTATCAAATGTCTATTCTCTCGCTACCTACTACTATCAAGCACGACTTAGATAGGATGTTGAGAGAATTTTATTGGCAAGGCTCATCTGAGGAAAAGAAACTTGCCTTAATTAAGTGGGATAACCTTTGTAAACCTGTTTCTATGGGTGGGCTAGGGATTAAGAATTTACTGTGGCGAAACCGTGCCCTAGGTGCCAAGCTAGTTTGGCGACTCTTCAAGGAGCCTAACACTAAATGGGCTTCTATTTTGCTACACAAGTATATCCCACAGGCCGATCCCATTAATATCTCTAGGGCCCAATCCCATGTTAAAGGATCGTGTGTCTGGAATTTCATTAAGGACTCTATTGGCATAATCAGCAAGTACTTCACTTGGGATGTGGGTCTTGGGGACCGAGCTTTGTTTTGGGAGGACTCCTGGGCAGGTTTCCCCTCGCTACTCAAGGAAGGTTTCTCGCCCAATTTCATAGAAACTTGTAAAGATAGATTTGGGATTTACCTTAAAGACTATATTAAAATAAATGAAGATGATGTATTAAACTCAAGAGGTCTTCCTTTAGATCTACAAAGTCAGAAATTATTCAATATTATAAAGGATAGAAGCATCACTATCAAAAATCGTTTGGATTCCCTTATATGGGCCGGATCCAATAATGGGGAATACTCAGTTAAGGATGGATATAAGACCATAATTCGCGAGAATCATATGGATCATTTAGACATTCCCCTTAATCTCTGTTGGAACAAAGCCTGCCTTCCCAAGGCTGGGATGTTTCTTTGGGCAGCTTTGCAGGACAGAATCTTAACCACTGATAGGATTCGTAAACTAGGCTTCGAGGGGCCTTCTAGGTGTCCCTTATGTGAAAACCAGGAAGAGGATGTGAATCATCTCCTGTTAAGCTGCCCCTTCACCCAGAAGTGCTGGAATTGGCTGCAACAGTCCCTCGATTGGAAGTCTGCTCTACCTGCGGACCTGTTGGGCCACCTCAAAACCTGGCCAGCTCTGTACAAAGACAACCTATATAAGGACATATGGATTATATCCCCCTCCATCCTAGTTTGGGAAGTCTGGAAGGAACGTAACAGAAGAATCTTTACAAACCATAAATTAGATTGGAATAGCATCACTAATAAAATCCAAGCTTCAATATCAGAAAAGATCAATAGCAAACTGCGAGACACTACGTGCTACGAAGACTCTTTCAGAACTTGGGACAACAAGATCAGACTAAAATGGCCCTCATTGATCGTACCGAAACTTTTTGGTAGAGGAGGTAACAAATCAAAATCAAATAGGTCTAATTGCACCTGGATCCCACCGGAGAAAGGTTGGGTCAAGCTAAATTTTGATGGGGCCTCTAGAGGCAACCCTGGGGTTGCAGGTATTGGTGGGATTATCAGGAACTGGATGGGAGAAATTATCTCTAAATTCTCTCAACCCATCAAACCCACTTCAAATAACATGGCAGAATGCCTGGCGGCACTCAAAGGCCTTAAAATCTGCAAAAGACTCAATTTTCCAAAATTAATTATTGAAGGAGATTCTCAAATTATCATTAATGCCATCAGAACTAAAAAGACACCAAATTGGATACTAAATTCTAAAATTGAAGAAATTAATCACATTCTTGAGTCCTTCCCTGAGATTCTTGTAAAACACACCTATCGGGAGGGCAATTCTGACGCAGACAATCTAGCTAATTTAGGAGCAAATGGTATATCCATTTTGGAATAATTTAATTTTGGTTTTCTCCTATATTTTTATACCTAGTCTTGATAACTTATAGTTTCAATATTGATTGTATCCTCCTTTTGAGATGTTGTTAGCATTAGGGGATTTTGCTTACTCCGCTTTCCCTTTTAGAGAATGATTGCGGTGCTGAACTATTAGTTGGATTTGCCATCATTAATATATGCATTTGCTTGTGGCATATAATTACTCGACACTCGTTCCCTTGATCGTGCTCACCCCTACATGTGTACCGCCTTCTTAACTCTTCCAGCTATCGATGGAGCTTACTAGTTCTTTCTAGAGTCACCAGTCTATACCTATATAGAGGTCTCTCCATATGACTGATTGTTCTCCTAAGGACCTTAATAGTACTATAAGTTGTTAATGCTAGAATTAATCTAGGTTCATTATTTGTAGTCATGATGTAGATGTGGGCGGCTTGATGTTTTAATGGTTATTCCTGGTTCTCTTTCATTAGGTCCTCTACTAACGATTAACTGCATAATGATATCTAGATTATTACTTGTAGTTTTAATTTATTTATTTAGTAAGATTAGGTAGATGTCACTAATGTTTATAAATAAGATTACATGTATTTTTGTATTTTTATCTTACCAGTATGTATCCCACTCCTTTATGGTCTGTTTAGGATGATTATTTATGCTCTAAATTGCTAACCATGATTTCTAATGAGGTACTCTCGGAACAAGGTCTCAATGCCTAAGGTAAATTTATTCTTAAAGTTGATAAGTTGACCATTGGTTGTCAAGGAAAGTGTTATGCATTTCAGGAGGAAGGACTCAACTCGGCACCAAGTATAAGCTCCCTTTGAAGTTATAGGACCGCAGAATGATATCTCAAAATGTGATCAAAATTGTAACTATCATGGTCATTATAATTTGTAAATTGTTAATTGTTAATTTTTTCGGTAGTGGGTATGCCCACGGACCTATGTATTTATGAAATCTCGACAAAGCTCGAGTTGTGGGAATGCCCACGTATATTTCTATATCAGGTATAGGACTTTTGTCTCGGGCAAGGCTGGAGGTTTTCTCGACCACACTCTTTCCTACCAGCGCCCGCAGCGAGTGGGGTTATACTGTAAAAATTATTTTTAATATTAATAAAATTTTGGCTTCGGCCTTTTACCGATCAAAAATAAAATAAAAAAATTGAAGCATTAATAATCACAATTAATTAAATAATTAATATTTAATTAACATGAGAAAATGGTTTAAATCATTAAACGATGATAGAATTGAAATAGAATAATTAATAAGATGATGAGGAAATATGAAATTAGAAGAATAACATTAATTAAATTAATTAAATAATTATTTGACTAATTGAACGAATGATTAATACATGATTAATAAGACATTTTTAAATGTCTACACCAACAAATAATTCATTATATAATACTCTAAATTGATATATAAACATAGAGAGAAGCCATTGAAAACCACCAACACCCTCTTTAAGGTCTTCAATGTGATCATGTTTCAATCATTGAAACTTTAGATTTGATGAAAGATCCAAATGCTAGAATGCGTTTCACCCATTACAAGAAAGTAACCAAGATCCAAATTATCGACATTTCGCCTATTATAAAGAATTTTGGGAAATTCACTTTGCCATAGAATCCCTAACCAATGTGAGAACTCGATGTCACTTTGAATCATTAACTTTTGGATAATTTTGGATAAATCCTCATACGCCTAGAATTCTTGACAAATCAAAATATCGATGAAGAGAGATGAAGCATTAGAAAAATTTAAGAGTTCAGAGAAAACAAATTTTAGGGAAGGCTTTAACCCATGGATATTTCCACGAATCTCATAAATCCCTGAAAGTCACCAAAACCCTACAAGTTAGCTTTAAGAGAAAACAAATGAAGAAGTCTGGAAGGAAAGAGTGATGTAAGTGTTCAAGAAAGGGTCAATTTTGGACAACATCAAATTTAGGAAAAAAAATTAATATTTGATAAATTTTAAAATTTGATAAGATAAATTGGAATTAGAGAAATTAGAAAATTGATAAGAAATAGAATAGATTCACATTGAAATTTCATTCTCAACAATGTCAAAAACTCTAAAATCTATGAATCAACCAAAAAAATGAAATTGAAAAAGATGTCCCAAACTTGGTCTATTTTAGCCAAATTTTCATATGTGTTCTCATTAACGATTCTATCATATGGTGTCAATATGAAATTGTGGGAATTATTTTAGGATTTTAAGGTTACTTGATTATGTTACTAAACCTAAAGATTTGCTAATCTATTTAGACTAACTTGAGTTATATCTCTTTTTAGATTGGATGTCTCCTAAAGTTGAAGATATAGCAAAGGTGACCAAGATGAAGTATGAATATAAGGGAATCATCCAAGAATCAAGAATATTGTCACATTGGCAAGATGTTGGAGATACAAATCTAGGACACATTGAGAACTTTAAAGAAAGAATGTATGGGCATAATCCTCCAACAAGGGCCAAGAAGATGGTGAAGAATGGGATAGCTCAAGAAATTGGCTTCCCTCCTTCCATTTAGGATCATGAATTAATGGTTGAATGTGCAAGACATTATCTACATGGAATATGGATAATAGTGGTGTTGGCATAACTGATGGAGATGGTGATGATGAAGATGACCAGTAAAGTTGATAGAGATTGTTGGCTTGATGATGATGATATAGTTGTAATAGGTTTTTTGATGACTTTATTTGTGTTATTATTGATGGAAACCATATTTGTTTAGTTATCTAGGTCATCTAGACTAACCGGTAGTGGAATCTATTAGATAGCAAAACTGCTAAGTTGTTGTCAATCGATAAACAGGAACAGAGAGATGATCAAGAGACTGGTACATACAATTGGAGAAGATTCAAGTGTTGTGGTTCAAAATATATGTTCATAACATTGGCATGCGTCTATGATTGAAATCACATCAATTTTGGTGAACCGGAAAGCACATTTATAATTGATTGTTATGAACTCTGTGAAGAAGGATGAATACCATTATCAGATCTTTAACTAGTAATGATTTAAGGTTTTGTGTTGGATCTTATCATGATCATAACTTAGTGATGGCATGTCATAATCCATGTGTAATGATAAGATGGCATTTGAGCACGTACAAGGATAGGATTTCTTGGGAAAAAATGAAGTGCTTAGAAGAATGGAACAAGGGTTTGATTGCTTATCAAATCGATGTGCGGTGATCATTCAACTACGGAAATCATCTAGAAATTTGTTGTAATGATCTGTAATGTAAATTCATTGAATCTTGTTGATGTAATTAGGGTTTGTAGCCGCCCTAACTAAAAAGTGTATTCAGGGCTAGTTGGAGAAGGTTTTTAGTGTTGGTGGTTTGAGAAGAAGGTATTGTTGAACCAAATTGAAGTGTTTGCATGTGTGTAGCAGAGCTGTGCTGAAAAGTATATGTACTAGCAAGCAAAGAAGTGTTGTAATCAGATCATTTGCCCTGTTGTTCCCTAACAGATACAACAATTTGAAATCCCTTAACTGGGTAGACCCTAACAGGTCTGATATTGTAAATCCCTTCATCGGGTGGCTCATTATCTTGGATTTTAAATCCTCTAACAAGGTTACTCTTAACAGGGTAGAGCTCCTAATAGAGCTGAGCCAAAATCCCTTGATCATGTGACTCCTAATAGGGTTTCCTCTTAACTGAGCATATTGTAAGCTCTTAACCAGGTGCATTCCAAAAGAGTGCAAATATATTGTGGGTGCTAATTCCCACCATGGTTTTCCTAATTGGGTTTCCACATGAAAACTATGTGTTGATGTGGTGGATGCATTGTTGATTTGGGCATTTGATATATTTACTTTGTTTGCATATTGATGAACACTTGAGTGAATGGTTTGTTAGATCAGGATTAGTGCAGGATCATGGGGGGCCAAAAAGTGGCAATGTGAAAAAAATAGCCTTCCCCACTCACCTAAAAATGCGAAAATCCGTGTTGACTTTTTGCTTGGCCTGGGTGTCAGTACACCTTGGCATGGTAATTACCTAAGCAAATCGGATATCCGATAATATTGGATATCTAGTTTTTATTTGTAATTTTAAATTAAAAAATATATTATATAATATATAATGTAATATTATATATTACATATTATATAATATATAATATATTTTAATATTATATTATATATTATATAATACATAATATATAATATAATATTAGATTATAAAATATTATATTATATTATATCATATTATAATATTATATAATATATATAATGTAATAATATATTATATAATACGTATTATATAATATATTATTATATTTAATAATATAATATAATACGTATTATATATTATAATAATATATTGTAGCGTCCTAAAATTGCGACACTTGCAATTTCGACTGCATTTCGGTCTTCACGATGGCGACGCAACACGCAACCTGAATGGAGACCCCGAAACCTAATTATGACACTGAAAACTGCATTTTTCAAGCACCCTGGCCTGAACCTCCTTGCACCCTGCTGTCCCGGGAGGTGGGACCAGAGCGCCCAGCGCCCTGGTCCCTGGGTCCTATTTTGGGCCCGGTCTCCTTTGGACTTCGGGTCTTTTTGTTTGCAATTTGGAAAATAAACTTTCCTGGTTGGCCTAAGGTCGGGAAAATTAGTCTATCAGCCCTAATTGACAAGTATATAAACTACATTTTCCTCTCTCATTGGGATAGATATACATACATGACGGAAAAAGCGTGGAAACTATACTCAAGCATTCAAGCATTCAAGCATTCCTTCAAGCAATTGATCATTTCAAGTCTCCATTCAAGGCTAAGTGTTGCATTCAAGACAAGGATTCAACCATTGAAGAGGAGATCACTTACAATATTCTACTACAACATACAACATACAACATCTATACCTTCGCACATAAGGATACAAACATCCTTAGAACAAGGTATTAGTACTTGTTTTACAGTCATTTACATTTACAGCACTTGCTCATTTCTTGGTTAATTCCAAAACCGGGGTTTGACCTAAAGGCAAACCCCTAATCCCTAACCCCCTAATCGTCTTCGCTTTTATGTGTGTAGGTTGCAGGTACGCGGCTGAAATTGAAGATCTGGAATCCTTGTGCAGAGACGAACAGATCCCCCTTCGTTTCGCGGATTTTTCGAAGGACCGTGGCGCTCGGGCACCATCGTCCCAACAACTTTCACTCAAATTTGCAGGACAACGCCGTATTGACATTTTACTGCTAATTCCAGGTCCGCAGCTTCATCCTATATCCTTATATCAGTTTATAAAGCGAATCTTTGTCACTTTCTATGCATTCCTAGCTTAATTCTTCTATGCACATTCTTTACAAAAGAGGGTAGCCTTGCTGTCATAACCCTTGAAACACATTTAGCATCCAATCTTGCATTGTGTGGGATTGGATCTTGTGGGTTTCAACCCCTCTTTTGAATGTAAAGTCTCTCCCCTAAGTGAAAACCATCAACCCTAGAGTGAACCTCCCTTCTCTCTCCTTGGAGTTGGAAGAGGGGAGAGCAACTAGGGTTCGATCGCGATTTTCCGCTTTACATTTTGGTGAACCCAACGTGAACATCCTTTCTGATTATTCATGATTAGATCTGAAATTTGATTCTTTGATTACATTTCCATGTTTGATCTTTTGCAAATTTTAGAGGTTGATTGCATGAAAACCCTAAATTTTCTTTTTAGTAATTAAGCTTGTGAAATGTCTAAACGTTAATGCTTGTTTCAGATCTACCCTTCTATTACAAATTATCAATTCATATCTATGCTTTAATTTTGAAAATTAAGTGGTTAAGTGTTAAAACCCTAATTTTTGAAACCCTCTTGATTCAACCTTTGTCCGACAATTTCACTGATCAAAACATCTCCAAATCAGCTGTAACTTTGGATTCCGCAATAAAATCACAATATCTTTCATCCCTGAAAATTTGGAAAAAAGTTGCGAGGATCGTGTGCACTTCGAGCGCCATCGTCCCCGACATTTTTTCCGAAATTTCGGGAGCTAGATCTTACTGTATTTTTCTGCTAAAATCCAGAATTTTGGCTGATTTTATCAATTATAACACTTTCAAAATTACAGTCAAAGTTGGTCTAGGGATTGCTTGGATTAACGCTTCTAATCATTCAAAAATCATTGAAACTGAAATTTTGTGTCAAAATTGTGTTCTTACTGTCCTAAATCTGAAAAGTGTGTTTGCATTCATTCGAAATTTCAGTGCTTTATTCAAATTCTTGCAATTCGTGACTTTTGAAATTAAGTGCTTAATTACAACAACTTTAATTTCCGCTTTCAAAATTGAATTTTGCGTGAAATTGAATCAATTTTTGAATTTCAAAATTTGCATTGCTCTTGACATTCCCTCTAAAATCATAAAATTCAAAATTTCAGTTTCCCTTTCTTTTTCAAAATTCAAATTTTGCATTTTTCGACAATCTGGGTAGGGTTCAATTTTGAGATTGCAACTTTAATTTGTCCTATCTACAGATCGTAAAATCACTCAATTTTTTCAGATTAGCTTTAAAATCATCATATCTTTCATCCCTGCAAATTTTGAAAAAAGTTGCAAGGACCGTGTTGCACTCCGAGTGCCACGGTCCCGGACATTTTTTCTGAAATTTCGGGAGACTATCGTGATTGTATTTAACAGCTCAAATCCAGAAGATTGGCTGATTTTACTGAAAATTGTTACCTCTAAAATCAAAATTTTCTCTCCCTCTCTAGTGCATGAGTTTTACAACAATAAGCCCTACTTACACTATTCCCGTTAGACGAAGTCGTAGAATTAAGTCTTTCCGAGGTTTAATTACCGAGGAGATGGAACCTAATTTGAATAGCCTTTTTAACGAGGACATGGGTAATTCCTCTAATCCTCCTAATGATGAAGAAGCTCTCCATGAGGTTTCTGTAGAACAACTTTCACAATTGGATAACCAATTTGACGATTTTCGACAATGGATGTCTCATGAGTATCCCGATAGTCAAGCTCTTCCTTTAATTGAGGGTCTAAAACATATGCTTCAAAGTGATAAGAATGGAATTGATATTTTGCGTGGTATTGCACACATTGTGGATTCGAATGTGATGCCTATGAAGAGTTGTGCTGAAAATTTGGGTTATACACAACCTCCTACTCAAGTCAATCATTCTATTCCTTTGATGACTTCTATTGCTAGCATACCTACCTTTACATCAAACATAATGGCTACTTCTACACAAGACATTCCTCCTGTGATCACTAGTCATGGGGGCAATCCTTCTTCTTCAATTAACCCTCTTCCTTCATTCAATCCGATTTCTTCATTCACTCCTTCAATGAGTGTCCCTATTATATCTCCACAAATGAACATGACGCAAGGGGGCAATTCATTCAATCATTCCATTCCTCCTTATAGTGTTCCTCCTGTCCAATCATCTCCTATGACTAATTATCATAGAGTCCCACCACCTTACTCTCTACCTTCTTTCAATAACATAACACCTCCATCTCAATCTAACACATCTAATATGAACTCTTCGACTGAAGCGACCATTAACAATCTTGCACAAACTGTCTCTTCTTTACAGCAACAAATTGCCTCTATGAATCAATCTAAGTTTAGTGTGCCCACATTTGATGTTGCGAGCCCACTTTCTCTTGACATTGTTCGAGCTATCCCTCCTAAACATGTTGAAATCCCACATTTGGAACTTTATAATGGTAAAGGTGATCCTCTAACACATGTTAAGACTTTTCAAACAATTTGTACCGATTTTGCTTATGACCAAAGGTTGCTTGCAAAATTGTTTACTAGAACATTAAGAGACAAAGCCCTACAATGGTATTGCTCGTTGCCTTCTTATTCTATTACTTCTTTCGAACAACTTGCAAATGCTTTCATTCAACAATTTCAAAACAATATAAGTCCTAAAGTTACTTTGATTGATTTAATGCATTGCAAACAAGGTGTTAAAGAAAAAGTGACTGATTTCATTGGTAGATATAAGCATTTGTATGCTCAAATTTCTTTTCCAGTGCCTGACAATGATATTCAAAGAATCTTTATTTCTAATTTACAAAAAGATATTCGAGACAAACTTCTATTTTCTGAGTTTACTTCTTTCCAACAGTTGTGTGCAACTCTTCACAATTATCAACTGACTGTGAGTCAAATGGAACAATCACATCCTATGGCTCCGAGTGATAAGGGTGATAGCAGTCAACAACCATTTGGGAAGTTTAAACCGAACAGAGATTCCATCAAATTCAATGAAAACATCATCAACAACAATGTGAATGCAGCATCAGGTGTGCCTCCTATTTCTAAATTTTTCAAGAAAGAAAGAAAGTATACTCCTTTGAATGAATCATTGCATAGTATTATGAATAAGTTATTGGAACAAAATGTGCTTACTCTTCCTCCTATAAGGCAAATTGATCCTGCAAAGATTACTTCACCTTATTTTGATAACAAAGCCTTTTGTCAATTTCATCGTCAGCCTAGGCATGATACTGAAAAATGTTTTTCTTTAAAGGGTAAAATTCAAGATTTGATTGATAATAATACTATTTCTGTTTCTGGAGTGAATGATAAAGGCAATACATCTGTAGCTCCTCCTAATCAAAATCTTCAAATTTTCACTGATCCATTACCTTCTCATACCTCTAATGCAATTGAGGCTAATGATTCCTCTCTCTCATCTGTTGGTCTTGTGTCTATGGCTCCGAATGTGATTAACTTTGTAGAGCAGCAAGAAAACCCTAAAAAACCTTCCATCACATTTGATTCTAGTGAAACCATTAGGGCACCTGATGGTCCTTTATACATAGTTGCAAAAGTCAAGAATACACCTTGCCGTGGAGTGCTTATTGATCCTTCATGCATGGTTAATGTTATTACTGAAGAATTTCTTTTTACTTTGCAATTGAATCAAGTGATATATAACAAAACAGATGTGATTGTGAAACTATTTGATGCATTTTCTTCTCCTGCAATTGGTTCTATTACATTGCCTATTGAGGTCCATAACAAATCCCTTGATGTGAATTTTGCTATTATTCCATCTTCCGAACAATTTCGTGTGAAGCTTGGCTATCCTTGGCTATCTTCCATGAAAGCTATTGCTTCTCCTATTCATAAGTGTTTGAAATTTCCCCATAATGATGAAGTTGTACTGTCAATCATAGTCTCTTTAAACCAGCTGAAAAAACTTCTAGCGTTCCTCTTGATTACTTTTGGCCTAAACAATTTCAATCTCTTCCTCCACGAAGTGATCATCTTTTCAAATCTTATCAAAAGTGGAAAACAGATATGATCCTATCTCTAAGGGAACCTAGAACACCCAAACTTGACATTCCTATCATTCTTGAGAAGGAAGTTCTTCCTTTGAAAGATAAAACTAATGTCTTTCCTCAAGAAGATTCCCAACCCATCCCTATGGATGTGACTATGTCTATATCTAATAAACTTCCTAAAAGTAGACCTATCCCTCCTCGTCATGATGGACTTGGTCTCCTTCCTAAACCAAATATTCCTCCCTTATATGGAGCAGTTCCTCCTTCTTCTTTTTATAGAGAGAAGAGACCTTCTTCTTCTCCTATTATTCAGCCTAAGAGACCACAACCTAAACACCCAAGTGCTAAGGATGAGAACATTCCTCCTCCTCAATCTTCTTCACTTCCTACTAAGACTAGATGAAATCGTTCTGCACGCGAACGCCGACGAAAGCGTCGTCTTAGAGCTCAGGCAGCTGCTTCTCAAACTTTGCAATCTCCAAAAACACCTTCAACAAGCATTATTCCATTTTCTCCTCAGCCGGAAATTGAGCCGAAATCTCCTAAACATAAGATGCATGATGGTCTTGATCCTGTGCGAGTTAAAGATCCTATTTTTATAAATCTTGATGATGATATAGATGAAAATGTTATTCATGATGAAAATGCTACTTCTCTTGCTTCTGATAGTGAATATGAACTTGTTGATATTGATAACCATTTATCTAATGAATTTTCTAAAGAACTTATCCTAGCTCCTAGACAAGAATAACGTGGCTTGGAACATGAACATAGCCCTTGTTTGGATCTTGTGATAGCTCCATCTACTGTGTTGAATGTTCCTCCTCTAGCGTGTTCCCTGCTTTCCCGAAACATTGATCAGCAAGATCGGGGGGTAGATGACGTGCTAGACTAGTTACATTAGCATAGCAGATTCTCTCCTCCTCTCTTGTGTTACTTCTTCTATATGTTACTCTCATTCTTCTATTTGTTGTCCTTAGTGTTGTCTACTTGAGGACGATGCAAAGCATTGAGATCTCTTTTGGTCTCTCTCATGTTGACTCAAAAGACACATGTGTTCCCTTCTTCTAGGTGACCTTCCTTGATTGGGGAATGAAGAACAATTATGCATACATACATATGATATATATACATGAATTATCATACAGCATACTGACCCTGAGGAAAGCGAAGTCACCTTGTGCTTTGTGTTTTGTGTCTATTATCCTTGGGCTTACCTCACACTTGGGGGCTAAATCCTTGTGATAACGTGCTCCTTTTCTTTCTCATTTCTTATATGTATCACTACCTTAAAGTAATCACCCCCGGTGAGGCGTGTGCAATCGCTTTAACGTATGGGGGCATACATCCCGTCCATATCTTTTCAAGATACTTGAAAATTTCTTGACAAATTTAACTTTGCCTTGAAAATTTTTGATATCTTTCTTGCATGACTCATAGTGAGGGAACCTTACTACTGACAGTCATGGTTCTCCCTCGTGATCTTCCCTTTTTCTTTGTCAATCGAAGTCGTAAGATCCTTAGTCCACTGGGGGCTTGGTGTGTCTTGCCTCCTTGACGTGGTGAAAGTCTTTCAATGTTGTTTCCTTGTACTTTACCGGAAGTATGAGCATACATACTCCCGCTAAAGTGGGGGCTAAATGTAGCATCCTAAAATTGCGACACTTGCAATTTCGACTGCATTTCGGTCTTCACGATGGCGACGCAACACGCAACCTGAATGGAGACCCCGAAACCTGATTACGACACTGAAAACTGCATTTTTCAAGCACCCTGGCCTAAACCTCCTTGCACCCTGCTGTCCCGGGAGGTGGGACCAGAGCGCCCAGCGCCCTGGTCCCCCAAGACCATGGCGCCCAGTGCCCTGGTCCCTGGGTCCTATTTTGGGCCCGGTCTCCTTTGGACTTTGGGTCTTTTTGTTTGCAATTTGGAAAATAAACTTTCCTGGTCGGCCTAAGGTCGGGAAAATTAGTCTATCAGCCCTAATTGACAAGTATATAAACTACATTTTCCTCTCTCATTGGGATAGATATACATACATGACGGAAAAAGCGTGGAAACTATACTCAAGCATTCAAGCATTCAAGCATTCCTTCAAGCAATTGATCATTTCAAGTCTCCATTCAAGGCTAAGTGTTGCATTCAAGACAAGGATTCAACCATTGAAGAGGAGATCACTTACAATATTCTACTACAACATACAACATACAACATCTATACCTTCGTACATAAGGATACAAACATCCTTAGAACAAGGTATTAGTACTTGTTTTACAGTCATTTACATTTACAGCACTTGCTCATTTCTTGGTTAATTCCAAAACCGGGGTTTGACCTAAAGGCAAACCCCTAATCCCTAACCCCCCAATCATCTTCGCTTTTATGTGTGTAGGTTGCAGGTACGCGGCTGAAATTGAAGATCTGGAATCCTTGTGCAGAGACGAACAGATCCCCCTTCGTTTCGCGGATTTTTCAGAGGACCGTGGCGCTCGGGCGCCATCGTCCCGACAACTTTCGCTCAAATTTGCAGGACAGCGTCGTATCGACATTTTACTGCTAATTCTAGGTCCGCAGCTTCATCCTATATCCTTATATCAGTTTATAAAGCGAATCTTTGTCACTTTCTATGCATTCCTAGCTTAATTCTTCTATGCACATTCTTTACAAAAGAGGGTAGCCTTGCTGTCATAACCCTTGAAACACATTTAGCATCCAATCTTGCATTGTGTGGGATTGGATCTTGTGGGTTTCAACCCCTCTTTTGAATGTAAAGTCTCTCCCCTAAGTGAAAACCATCAACCCTAGAGTGAACCTCCCTTCTCTCTCCTTGGAGTTGGAAGAGGGGAGAGCAACTAGGGTTCGATCGCGATTTTCTGCTTTACATATATTATATAATATATTATTATATTATATTATATAATATATTATTATATTATATAATATAATGTTATTTTAAAATAATTTAAGTATAAAAATCGGATATCCGATTTTTTGAGACAATATATTTTGACTGTGACAACCCGTGAGTCATTTTTAACCCATGGGTCGATTTTATAGAAATCTAATATCCGATTGCATCCGATATCCGATGTTTTGCCAAAAAATTGCTAAAAAATAGATTGAAAGGTAATATTTTTATTGTTTTCAATCATTTTCATTCAATTTTTGTATTTTTTTAATGTTTATTTGATTTTTCATTGAAAATATGGTTTTTTTCATGAAAACTAGGTTTTTTTAAATCAAATACAAAAAATTTTTAATTTGTTAACTAAATTCAATTGTTTACATTCAATTAGGTTAAAAATGAGGGATAACAATGAAAACATTGATCAACCACAATCGCAACAACCAAACCCTCCTTTTCCAAACCCCCCCTCAATTCAGGATTTGATTGCACAAAATTTGAATGAATTGAGGGGGATTGCAGATGTATATCGCAGGATCCCTCGTCTAAACCCAATGTTTGATCCTCTCATGTTGATCATAAAGAGTATGGAAACCATGACTGAGGAGCACAATGCCACCCTTTTGTAGCAAGATTCCATGAGGGAACAATATGTGGATAGCTTGTCGTATAAGGAGATCAAGGATCTCAAGATATCAAAAGTCGATAACGCCTCATTGTTTGTGAATCCCCGCACTAGTCAACTCGTAGACCCCCAAAAAACAAAACTTTCTATTAAATGGTGCACAAATGATGGTTTTGTGAAAAACTTTTGAGATCGTTGGTGGATAGTTTTCAAAAAACCACCCAACAACAATCTTGATGTCCCCTTCTACTTTATAAAAAAATTGTTTGTTGAGTTTGTTTTAGGCAAACATGTGAACTACTTTGACATCCAACCTTTCCAGGGTGTGGGTTTAGGTATGCCCCAAAATAGACCTAGGGCAGTCAGAGTGGTCTAGGGCCCATATGTCCCCCCTTCTCCTGTTGATCCCTGGTGCAAGAGCACCCTTCAAAGGGCTTCCACCATTTGATTTTGTTGTGTTCTTGCTTCTTTAAGAAGCCATTGTAAATAAAATAAGAGCCATGTGCTCATTGGTTCTAGTTTAGATCCTAGGGTCATAAGTCAAGGTTGAGATTTTCTTGAAAATAGAGGGTATGTGTGCCTTTGATGTGTTTAGGGTCCTTCTTATCTTGGTGGTGTCCTTAGGATAGCCCAATGTGGGCCTAGGAGTCAAGAAAAGCAACATTGAGAAAGTTGCTCAAAAGTTGCAAAAGTTGCATGACAACTTTTCAAAGTTGTCAAGCAACTTTTCCACCTAGTGATCAAAATCCTTAGTTTAGCATGGACAACCCTAATGTGGGCACATAGACCGAGGAAAGGGTACTATATGTAGTTGCAAACCCTAAGATAATGGGTTGAATGTCAATTGTTGTATGGCCCAAGGAAAGTGACTTGACTATGACTGCAATTTTGTTGCCAGTCAGCACAAATGGAGTAAGAAAAGATTATTAATGGATTGATCTTCGAGAAAAACTGTGTTGAGAGTCTTTTGTGGTGTATATACTTCCATTTTGAACATTTAGATTAGGTTTTGTTTTGCGGGTGTTGTGTGTTTGTAAATATCTTATAAATTACCTTCTCATTGTCCAGTTTTGGACTATTTTGAGAAAATGGGTTGTTAACTCCTTTCCCCATTGTGGAATTACCATGAAACCATGGGGAATAGGAGTAAAAACCTTGTACATTACTTTAGAGCAAGAAGGGCCCTTGAAGATGCAGGGAAACCAACCAAAGACCCACTCCTAGGCGAGACTAGACAGTGCCTGGCTAGGAAGGGTTAAAGTGCATAGGTCCAGGAGAGCAAGGAAGGTCAGAGGAGGAGGCACCCTTTGGAGGAGTTGTAGAGGGGTGAGTGGAGTACCATTGGTGAAGAGGAGGAGTATCCACCAATCCAAACAAGGTGGTGAAATCAACAAACCAACACTATGACCTTGGCAGGCCTAAAAACCCTCTTTAAAACCCTTGAAAACCCCAAAATTCACCTAGGGCAGTGTACGGACACTTGGAGGCCCAAAACCAAAAAAATCCTTGAGCCCATGCCAAATGAATAGCAGTCCTTTTGGGGAGTTTCACAAGCATATGCATCATTTGCAAGAGGGAGCCCTAAAAGTCCGGATAGAAGGCCTAATTGGGCACAATCCTTGTAGCCCTATTTTGTAGGTAAAAGACAAAATAGTGAAATCTGTAAGGAGTTGGAAGTTGAAAACCTCTTAGGGGCACATGAATGCATGGATAACCATGTCTAGGACCTATCCTATCCTTGCTAGGACCTAAGAAGGTGTGGAACAAGCCAAAACCTTATTAGCCTAAGTAAGGGTTCTTTGAATCTCATGAGTAGGTGAGACCTTAGGGGAAGTAATTCAAGTTGTTGGTGGGTGGATTGGGCAATGTCAGGGGATTCCACAAGAAGGGGAAGTCCTAGAGATCCTAGGGTGTGGTTAGAACACCTGGTGATCCAAGGAAAGGATCTAGGAGCATAGACTAGGCTAGTCTATCCCATTCCCTATCCCATCAGATTGGTATCAGAGCCAGTTAAAGATTTGGTGGACCGCGCATGTCTTTGTATTCTGGTGAATCAGTAGGGGAGAGCATAATGGTCACTAATGTAGAGCTGGCTAGGGAGGTAGAAGAGCAAAAGGAGAAGAACAGACTCCTTGAAGAAGCTATGAGTGAGATAAGGGACAAGCTGCAAGAAGTGGTGGATCAGAGGACACATGGACCTTGGGGTGAGGACACCAAGGATAAAGGCAAGAAAACTATAGACATAGATGACATTATACCTAAACTAGACCCCTTGTTCAATGAAGAACCATTTGTAAAGGCTATTAAGGCTTTGAATACCAAAGCTTTTGAAGGATTGCCACATTTCAGTGGAAGGATGGACATTGACACTGTCATGGAATGGATTGAGGGTATGGAGAACCACTTTGAGTGTGAGGGGGTGACAGAAGCTCAAAAGGTTAAGGTTGCCAAATCAAGACTAAGGGGAGCAGCCTTGACATGGTGGAAGTATCTGCAAGAAGAGAGAGTTAGCATGGGGAAGCTACCTATTGCCAATTGGAAGGCCATGGTGAGTAAGATCAAGGAGGACTACTTGCCAGAAGATTGTGAAGTCCAACTTCATAAGAAGAGACAAGGATTGAAGAAAAAAGACCTTGATGTGACCTCCTACACCGAAGAGTTTCAAAATTTTTGTCTTAGATCCAAAGTCCAAGAAGATGAATCTATCAAGGTGGCTAGGTATCTAAGCGGCCTAAAGTGGAACATTCAAGAGGAAATAAGCCTATGGACTCCTACCACTGTCCAAAAATGTCATCAGCTTGCTGCCAAGGTGGAAGAGAGGAACAAAAGGAAAGGAGACTCTAATACCAGGGGAAGAGGCAGAGGTAGAGATCAAATGAATCACCGAGGTGGTTACCAAAGCAAGGCAAATAAGCAAAGGAACCAAGGAGAAGCCAAGTTGACTGAGCATAGCAGTGAAGCCAATCTCAGAGGGGGGCATTCTAGAGGAAGAGGTGCACAAGGTAGTCCAAGTAGGGGTTGAGGTACCGGCAGAGGTAACTCCTACTTTACAACTATGAAATGTTACAACTGTGGTCAATTGGGACACCCGACCTATAGATGCCTTGACAAGCCTACATCATCAAACAGTGGGAAGAGGGTTGCTTATGCTCATGAAGACATATCAAGCAGGAAGACACCTGAGGTGGACCATATTGAATCAGAGATTGGAGAAAATCTGCTATTCAATAGGGTCTTGATAAGACAACCGGTTAAGAATGAACCTAAGCATAGGAGAGCATTATTTAGGGTGAGATGCAAAATCCTTGGTAAAGTTTGCAAGGTGATAGTGGATTCAGGGTCAACTGATAACATAATATTAGAGGAGGCAGCCAAGAAGTTGAAACTCACAAGGATACCCCACACTAACCCTTACAAGGTGACTTGGTTGAATCAAGAGCAGAGTGTGCTTGTTAATGAACAGACTTGGGTAGAGTTCTCTATTGGAGGATACAAGGATAAGGTCCTTTGTGATGTGTTACCCATGGATGCCTGTCACCTATTGCTAGGGAGATCCTAGCAATTTGATAGGAAGGTGATCTATGATGGAGAGGAGAACTCCATTTCCTTCAAGAAGGATAGCAAAACCTTTAAGATTCAGTCTTTGACAGAGAATGAAGAGGGAACCTCAAGAACACCTAGTGTCTTATTGGCTACTGGTAAAGAGTTCCTACACTTGCTACATGAGGAGGAGATAGTGAGGTGTGCCATCTTTGTGAAGCCAAAGGAGGAGGAAGACGAGTTGTAGGCAGAGGTACCCAAGGAGGTGAAGCAAATGTTGCAAGAGTATAAGGACACAGTGAGTGATGGAGCACCTGCAACACTCCCACCAAGAAGGTCTATAAGCCATCAAATAGACTTTGTTCCCAGTGCATCCCTACCTAATAAAGCTGCATATAAGCTCACACCTGACCAGAACAAGGAGGTGGCAAGGCAAGTGCAGGAGTTGTTGGAACAAGGACTGATTAAGAAGAGCATCAGCCCATGTGCAGTCCTGGTAGTGCTAGCATCAAAGAAGGGAGGCAAGTGGAGACTTTGCACTAATTCAAGGGCAATCAATAGGATCACCATAAGGTATAGGTTTCATATTCCTAGAATAGAGGATTTGATGGACTGTTTAGGAGGTGCTATGTATTTCAGTAAATTGGACCTTAAAAGTGGTTATCACTAGATTAGAATTAAGGAGGGAGATGAGTGGAAGACTGCTTTCAAGACCACATAAGGGTTGTATGAATGTCTTGTGATGCCATTTGGACTCACCAATGCCCCAAGCACCTTCATGAGGTTGATGAATGAGGTGTTGAAAGACTTCACAGGTAGGTTTGTGGTGGTGTACCTAGATGACATTCTCATCTATAGCAGGACCAAAGAGGAGCACCTTGAGCATTTGACGTTAGTCTTAGAGAGGTTGCATGAAGAGAAGCTATCAATCAACCTAGAGAAATATGACTTCTTGAAGCAGGAGCTGGTCTATTTAGGATTTATGGTGTCTAAGGGAACCTTGAAGATGGATCCAAGCAAAGTGGAGGCAATCTTGAATTGGCCTGCCCCTAGAACAGGGACTGAAGTTAGGAGTTTCCATGGTTTAGTTCAGTTCTATAGGAAGTTTGTGAGGAACTTCAGTGGCATATGTGCACCAGTCCTTGACACCATAAAAGGAGGCCTTAAAACCAAGTTCCTATGTACTGAAAAGGCTGATAAGGCATTTCAATTATTGAAGCAAGAAGTAGCCACAAAACCCATCCTACTCTTACCTACTTTTGACAAGCTATTCACATTGGAGTCTGATGCAAGTGGAATTGCAGTAGGAGGTGTATTGAGTCAAGAGGGAAAACCTGTGGCATTCTTCAGTGAGAAGCTTAATGAGGCCAAGAAGAAGTACTTAGCCTATGACCTAGAGTTTTATGCACTAGTTTAGTCTCTGATCAAAAAGTGGAGACATTACCTACTCCCAAAGGAATTTGTGGTGTTCACAGATAACCAAGCTTTGAGTTACATTAACACTCAAGAGAAGCTTAGCAATAGACATTTGAAATGGATGGAATACCTCCAATCCTTCACCTTCACCATCAAGCATAAAAAGGGGCAACTCAACAAGGTGGCAGATGCTTTGCACAGGAAGTTGTTGACAGTTCAAGAGTTACAGTTGTAGAGCATAGGAATAGAAGGTTTCAAGGACCTCTATGAAGGAGATGAAGACTTCTCATTAGCCTACAAGGTTTGCAAGGAGTTTGAGAACCATTTTCATGGTGAGTATGTAGATTACACTCTCCAAAATGGTCTCTTGTTCAAAGGTAATCAATTATGTGTGCTTAGAGGATCCATGAGGGAAAACCTCATCCAATAAAAACACAATGGTAGTCTAAGTGGATACTTTGGAGTCAACAAAACTTTGGATCTAGTACAAAGGTACTACTATTGGCCCAAGTTGTCCAAAGATGTGAAAAGGTATGTGGAGCAATGTGGTGTGTGTCAAAGGGCAAAAGGAGGATCAAGTAATGCAGGTCTCTATCAACCATTACCGGTCCCAAATAGGCCTTGGGAATGTATAAGCATGGACTTTGTGGTAGGACTCCCCAAGACTAAGACAGGTGTGGATAGCATCTATGTGGTAGTAGATAGATTTTCCAAGATGAGCTATTTCATCCCATGTAGGACTACACATGATGCTAGCTACATTGCACATCTTTTCTTTAAGGAGATTGTAAGAATTCATGGACTCCCACTAAGCATTGTTTCAGATAGGGACAACAAGTTCATGAGCCATTTTTGGCAAACTTTATGAAGGAGACTAGGAACTAATCTCTCATTTAGCTCAGCTTACCATCCACAAATTGATGGTCAAACTGAAGTCATTAACAAAGTGTTAGGCAAATTGTTGAGATGTCTAACCAAGGAGTATGGGCAGACATGGGATCTAATCATCCCTCAAGCAGAGTATGCCTATAATGACAGTGTGAATAGGACCACTAGAAGGAGTCCTTTTGAGGTTGTCTATGGTAGACATCCAAGGGGAGTGTGTGAACTCAGGGAACTTGGTTCCATGGAGATGAAGAGTGGCCAAGTAGAGGACTTCACCCAAACCATCAAGGAGATCCAAGAGTAGGTCAAGAGAGCCATCCTAGATTCTACTCAAAAACTGAAGGCCAAAGTGGATGAAAGAAGGAGAGAGGTTCAGTTCAAAGTGGGTGACTATGTGATGGTCCATCTGAGCAAGGCTAGAATACAAAGTGTCAAGCCTGCTAAACTGCAAATGAAGAGGGTGGGACCTTGTAGAATTATGTCAAAATATGGTGAGAATGCCTACAAGGTTGATCTTCCTTCAGATTTAGCCATTTCACTAGTCTTCAATGTTGTTGATCTGATAATGTATAAGGGTGAGATAGTAGGGCAGACTGAGAATCAAGCCAAGGTACTACAAGACTTGGATACAAATGCCTTACCTCAAGTGAAGCACCCCATAGCAGAGGAGATCTTGGAGTCAAGGGTGAAGAATTCTACTAGACACCAAGTCTACATGGAACACTTGGTGAAGTGGGCAGGTCAACCTGTGTCTGAAGCTACTTGGGTTGAAGAGAGCAAGTTCAAGAAGCTTGGCATTGATCCAGCTCTTCTCACTCCCCTAGTTCCTTAGTTTGTTGCAAAGGGGGAGTATGGTGTAGGAGAACCCTTCAAATGGCTCCCACCATTTGATTTTGTTTTGTTCTTGCTTCTTTAAGAAGCCATTGTAAATAAAATAAGAGCCATGTGCTCATTGGTTCTAGTTTAGGTCCTAGGGTCATAAGTCAAGGTTGAGATTTTCTTGAAAATAGAGGGTATGTGTTCCTTTGAGGTGTTTAGGTTCCTTCTTAGCTTGGTGGTGTCCTTAGGATAGCCCAATGTGGGCCTAGGAGTCAAGAAAAGCAACATTGAGAAAGTTGCTCAAAAGTTGCAAAAGTTGTCAAGCAACTTTTCCACCTAGTGATCAAAATCCTTAGTTTAGCATGGACAACCCTAATGTGGGCACACAAACCGAGGAAAGGGTACTATATGTAGTTGCAAACCCTAAGATAATGGGTTGGATGTCATTTGTTGTATGGCCCAAGGAAAGTGACTTGACTGTGACTACAATTTTGTTGCCAGTCGGCACAAATGGAGTAAGAAAAGATTATTAATGGATTGATCTTCGAGAAAAACTATGTTGAGAGTATTGTGTGGTGTATATACTTCCATTTTGAGCATTTATATTAGGTTTTTTTTTGCAAGGGTTGTGTGTTTGTAAATATCTTATAAATTACCTTCTCACTGTCCAGTTTTGGACTGTTTTGAGAAAATGGGTTGTTAACTCCTTTCCCCATTGTGGAATTACCATGAAACCCTGGGGAATAGGAGCAAAGACCTTGTACATTACTTCAGAGCAAGAAAGGCCCTTGAAGATGTAGGGAAACCAACCAAAGACCACTCCTAGGCGAGACTAGACAGTGCCCGACTAGGAAGGGTTAAAGTGCAGAGGTCCAGGAGAGCAAGGAAGGTTAGAGGAGGAGGCACCCTTTGGAGGAGTTGTAGAGGGGTGAGTGGAGCACCATTGGTGAAGAGGAGGAACATCCACCAATCCAGACAAGGTGGTGAAATCAATAAACCAACACTGTGACCCTGGTAGGCCTAAAAACCCTCTTTAAAACCCTTGAAAACCCCAAAATTCACCTAGGGCAGTGTACGGACACTTGAAGGCCCAAAACCAAAAAAATACTTGAGCCCATGCCAAATGAATAGAATTCCTTTTGGGGAATTTCACAAGCATATGCATCATTTGCAAGTGGGAGCCCTAAAAGTCCGGATAGGAGGCCTAATTGGGCACAATCCTTGTAGCCCTATTTTGTAGGTAAAAGACAAAATAGTGAAATTGGTAAGGAGTTGGAAGTTGAAAACCTCTTAGGGGCACATGAATGCATGGATAACCATGTCTAGGACCTATCCTATCCTTGCTAGGACCTAAGAAGGTGTGGAACAAGCCAAACCCTTATTAGCCTAAGTAAGGGTTCTTTGAATCTCATGAGTAGGTAAGACCTTAGGGGAAGTAATTCAAGTTGTTGGTGGGTGGATTGGGCAAGGTTAGGGGATTCCACAAGCAGGGGAAGTCCTAGAGACCCTAGGGTGTGGTTAGAACACCTGGTGATCCAAGGAAAGGATCTAGGAGCATAGACTAGTCTATCCCATTCCTTATCCCATCAATCCCCCACCTCCAATGCGGCATCCGGATATCATTTGTGAGGTGGCTTCATAGACCATATAGGTTATTCACTCTTTGAGTAGCCTTTTGGTTTCTTAGGATGGGTCAGTATCTTAGCCTACTTTTGATGGTAGCAGTGCATCTAGTGGCGCTGACACGTCATCCTCGACTCCACACATATGCTTGCCCCATAGTTGTGTCATGTGTGGGCACGTATGCTTGGGTCCAGTTGGATAGCCTATTGATCCTCTTGTGAACAGTGTAGATTATAAGGTGCATGAGATGCATAATGCACCAGATGGTATGGCATAGACTGGAGGATACCCTGGGGAGTCCTCGCATGCTAGAGGCGAGGAGGCATCGTCATCATACATTGATGATGTAGTGGTAAGATTTGTATTTTCATAGTTCATGCTATATATTAAATGGATATTTATAATCTAGATAATATTAAGTACTAATTTTTATTTACATGATCTATTTAACAGTTGATGACCGAGGAGGAGTTGAGACAGATTTAGGAGGGCACCTTGTCAGCCATTTCATTTGGCCTTGATAGCTTGACAGTACATATATTATTGCACCTAGTCATTTGTATGTTATTTTACATGCATGCTCATCATTTATATTGGTATTAATTAGATTATGTAGTAACTTGCATGTATATCTTATTTTACTCTTGTAGGGCACAAGCAGCACGAGTGTGGGGTAGTGTGATTTAGGATCTGGTAGTGTAGTTGGAGACAAGGGAAAGGTAATTGAATGCAAATATGATTGAATGCATAGTTTAAATAACTTATAGTGATTATACATGTCTAGACATAGATTGATAGTTTCATATACTTCTTGTGTATATGTATAGAGAATTATTTGCTTCACATCCTTGATGACTACACCCAGTATACCTGAAGATGAAGAAGAAGAAGAAGAAGAAGAAGAGATGCCTCGAGTAGATGTGTGTTTATTTTATTTTGTGTTTAGTAGATATAATTTGTTATTATCAGTGACAATTGTATGCTAACTTGTACCAATTTCATGTTTCTGAACATATGTAGGTTGTGTAAGAAAAAATTGAAAACATGCCTCCTCTACCGAAGACATACATCAAGAGTCCTGCAAAGCCGAAGAGAAAACATGGAGATGAGGTAAACATGAATAGTTTAATTATAGTTCATTTTTATGTTAACTTTTCGAATGTGAATTATATAATATAACTAATATTAATCGTGGTTTGTTTTTCTTGTGCAGGATCCTTCAGAGCCGAGCAGTACAGTGAAGAGGATTGATTTTGATGATCCATCAACAACTTAGGATGTTATAGATAGTTTTGGGATGCTTACATGTCTATTTGGCATGTATATTTTGTATAGGGACATACATTCTTGTATTTAGACATACATTTTGTTTGAGTTGGTGTTTATGCCATATCTCTGTATGGACATACATTTGGAATCATTTGACATTTTTATATATACAAAAGTTGATATTCGATTATATAAATTGTTGCTCATTTGTGCATGGTGTTATAATGGAAATATTTAATCTTAATTCCAATAATTAACAATGGTTAATAATGGTTATTTAATGAGAAATACAATTCATTTCATTTCATCGTAAACATTGTTTGTATAATGAACAATACAATTCATTTAATGAACGATACAATACAATTTATTTAATGAACAATAATTGATACAATTCATTATTACCCTATGCATGGTCCTATTTTGCCAACCCACTCGGTCGAACGCTCGGGGTCATACCCTACCGACTTCGTCCCTTGAGCACCCTAAGTGCTAAAATTGTCAAACCTTGACGGGACCTAACTCAAAATCTGTGGCACCTGCAAATGATTGGTTTGAACCTATGGGGCCATGAGAGGGGTCCCTACAAAATCCTATCTTGGTTTTTCAAGTTTCCCTACGGTTTTATTAGGGCAACAATTTTTTGATTGGCGAAAAAAAAGTCAGCCTCATTCATTCGAATGTTGTCGCGTGGCTAATTTCTCATTCAGCTCATCGTGATGACAAACCATCAACTCTGAAATGTCCAGTTAGGCATTATTATCTTATGCATGCTCCTATTTTTTCCCCCACTTAGTCGAACGCTCGGGGTCATACCCTACCAGTGTCGTCCCTTAAGTGTCCTAAGTGCTAAAAATTGTCAAACTTTGATGGGCCCTAACTCGGAATCCATGGCACCTGAGAATGATCGGTTTGAACCTATGAGGCTAGAAGAGGGGTCCCTACAAAATCCTATCTCAGTTTTTCAATTTTCACTACAGTTTTACTAGGGCAGCAATTTTTTGGTTGGCAAAAATATCGTCAGTCTCATTCATTCGAATGTTGTCTCATGGCCAATTTCTTGTTCTGCTTCTCCCAATGATGAACCATCAGCTCCAACATGTCTAGTTAGGCATTATTACTCTATGCATGCTCCTATTCCCCCCCCCTTCGGTCGAACGCTCGGGGTCATACACTACCGGCGTCGTCCCTTGAGCGCCCTAAGTGCTAAAAATTATCAAACTTTGACGGGCCCTCACTTAGAATCCATGGCACCTGCAAATGATTTGTTTGAAGGTACAAGGCCATGAGAGGGGTCTCTGAAAAATCCTATCTTGGTTTTTCAATTTTCCCTATGGTTTTATTAGGGCAGCAATTTTTTGGCTAGCAAAAAATTGTCAATCTCATTCATTCGAATGGTGTCTCGTGGCCAATTTCTCGTTCTTCTCATCGCGATGATGAACTGTCAGCTCTGACATGTCTAGTTAGGCATTATTACCCTATGCATGCTCCTATTTTCCCCCCCACTCGGTCGAATGCTTGAGGTCATACCCTACTGGCGTCGTCCCTTGAGCGCACTAAGTGCTGAAAATTATCAAACTTTGACGGGCCCTAAATTAGAATTTTTGGCACCTGCAAATGATCTGTTTGAACCTATGGGACCATGAGAGGAGTCCCTACAAAAGCCTATCTCATTTTTTTAAGTTTCCCTACAGTTTTATTAGGGCAGTAATTTTTTCGGTTAGCGAAAAAATCCTCAATCTCATTCATTCGAATGTTGTCTCATGGCCAATTTCTCATTTTTCTCATCGCGATGATGAACCACCGGCTCTGACATGTCCAGTTAGGCATTATTACCCTATGCATGCTCCTATTTTTCCCCTCTACTCGATCAAACGCTCGAGGTCATACCCTACCAATGTCATCCCTTGAGCGCCTTAAGTGCTAAAAATTGTCAAACTTTGATGGGCCCTAATCTATTTGAACCTATGAGGCCACGAGAGGGGTCCCTACAAAAGCCTATCTCAGTTTTTCAAGTTTCCCTACGGTTCTATAAGGGCAGCAATTTTTCGGTTGGCAAAAAATCATCACTCATTCATTCGAATGTTGTCTTGTGGCCAATTTCTCCTTCTCCTCATCACGATGATGAACCATCAGCTTTGACATATCCAATTAGGCATTATTATCCTATATATGCTCCTATTTTTCCGCCCCACCCGGTCAAACGCTCGGGGTCATACCCTACCGGCGTCGTCCCTTGAGCGCCCTAAATGCTAAAAATTGTCAAACTTTGATGGTCCCTAACTCAGAATCTATGGCACATGTGAATGATTTTTTTGAACCTACGAGGCTACAAGAGGGGTCCCTGAAAAGTCCTATCTCAGTTTTTCAAGTTTCCCTATGGTTTTATTAGGGCAGCAATTTTTTGGTTCGTGAAAAAATCATCAGTCTCATTCATTTGAATGTTGTCTCATGGCCAATTTCTCGTTCTTCTCATCACGATGACGAACTATCATCTCTAACATCTCCAGTTAGGCATTATTACCCTATGCATGCTTCTATTTCCCCCCCCCCCCACTCGGTTGAACACTCGAGGTCATACCCTACCGGCGTCGTCCCTTGAGCACCCTAAGTGCTAAAAATTGTCAAACTTTGATGGGCCCTAACTCAGAATCTATGGCACCTACGAACGATCCGTTTGAACCTACGGGGCCATGAGAGGGGTCCCTACAAAATCCTATCTTGGAATCCATGGCCCTAACGTGTTCAATGAAAAATATAGATAAACAAGCATTACACCGTAGACACATAATGATCATCAATATTTCCATGTATTGTATACACATAATTACCATTACACTTGCATGTGACATCCATGAAGGGATATGCAAACATGATTTTTTTTTAATTATCAATACAATTACAACAATGTACTCATGTACAGATACATTGTATATCATCATTATAACTAAAGCAATTTGCTCATGGACATTGTATATCATCATAACAAAGTTACATCAATTCAAATCCATATACAAATACAACATCCTACTTCATCTGCATCAAATATCCTCATGTCCTAAGAGAAAATCTTGCATACAGCAATGTCTGCATATAAATGAAGACCAAAATAAGTAACCTTTTTATGTGGAATGAATGTGTTACAAGAAACAAATTATAACACTTAATACAAATTAGTTTGTCAAATTATAAATAGATCATTTGAAACATTTTTAAGACGTACAAGATTGCATAATTATGAAACTTACCAATTTCTCTGCAAAGTATACAAGCATAACTTTGAAGAAATACACATGTTGATTAAAGCCCTTCTCACTGCATTTCTCTGCATGGTTGAAGACGGTGGTAGATATGGTAATTTCTAAATAGCAATACATTCACTTGACTTAATGTTTGTGCACAAAATTTAATCTCATTAATGCACAAAGGAATATGTACCATCACCAAGAAAGGGTCTTGTCAACGACGAATGATCTAGCATGAACCTGTATTTTTAAGAATTGCTAGTCTACACATAAAATGCATGGATAAACATAAAGGCTTTATGATAATCACTTCAACTAAAATGCATGATAATAAATGAAAAGGTAGGATTATATACCATAAAAATACGTCCCTTCGAATTATATCAACAAAACCCACTATGTTGACACAAAAATCATAATGTGACACTATTGTATATCAACAAAAAAAACCTGCATGAGCATAAAGGTTTTGCGATAATTATATCATCAAAAATTGTCAAATAGTGTTCTCTAATAACAAAAATTGTAAATCTCATCAAATGCATGATAATAAGTTGTGTTGTAAAAATATGTCCCTTCCAATTAAATCGAGTGTACCCACTATGTGCATGCAAAAATCATGTTGCCAAAAAAAAATGTTCATCAATAGACACATCCTTAATATACACATAACAAAATTGAACATTAAGGTTTAATGATTGTTGTTTGAAATGAAATGCATGATAAAAAAAATAAGACACCATTAAAGACCTACTACTCAAGTATGCCTGAAGGGTCATCTCTTTGCTTAAGAGTATCCAATATTGCTTCATAATCAGCAATAGTCACTGTCCATAGCTCTTTGGTCTTCGGTTTTTCTTGATGCTTCAACAATTTGACATTTGTAGCTATAATAAGGTTTGAATACATTATAATGGTTTTGTGTCTCTCATAGTCTTCAAATGTAGGTATGCCATTCTTTCTAATCATGTATGTTCGCAACCAAGTTCCCACAACAACAACTGAACCTGTAGGATATGTGAACCCGTCATCATTTGTCACTGGTTGTCTTAGCTTTTGTTTTCCCTGTACACATCATGCCAACTAATATTTTGATCTCTCTTCATTCCCTTGTACTGTAACAACTGCAAAAACATGTCGTGGTTGTACAAGATCTGATAGACGGTCATACTCAAGTGAACTTTCCATGTCATCGTTTGACAAGGCTATTGTTTGAGATAAAGGATTTAGATATTGGGTAACCCACGTATCAACCCACTCACTTGACTCGCACTGATCCCAATCACACCGAACACAACTCTGACAAAAACAAGCCAATGCTTGTGTCCAAATGGTCCATGTACTTGCATTTGAGTTGAGAAATGAATGCATCTTTGAAGAATCTTTAATTGTTTGACAATCCAATCTATCTCCCACTGTGCCCTCCTCAACCAACCAAAAGAATCTGGTCACTGCTGAATCAAGAGTACCTCCATGTGACAATTTTGAACTACACCAATCAACAATAGAATGGGCATCAGAGAAATTTGCACCTGAAATCCTCAATTGCTCCTTAACTAGAGCTCTCTTCAAACATGCACCTGCTCCATCATGCTCTCTCTTCCCATGCCCTACCTCAAAAAAACACCAAATATGAGGTATATGCCTCTCTACATGCATTCTACTCAACCAATAAAACATACGGGCATTCTTGAATTGACCTGTATAGTTATCTTACCATATGATATGTCGATCAATTGCAATATCTTTCTCATCCAAGAACTCAAAAAAATTCTCGAAAGAATGTTGCACATACTCGGAGGAGTGTGATCTATCATCACTCATATAAAAATGATACTCCCTAATTATCTTCCTATCCTCTTCTGTACTATCAGGAGCATGTCTATATGTAATGTGAACAAAAATAGCAATCTGGATTGAGTTGTAGTATTGAGACTGTACCTCATTTTGTGGTTGTAATGTATAGTTCTCTACAAAATCAACCACTGATACAATAGTGTCAATTGGGAAAGAGTTCTTACACATCCTGAACTGTTGATCCAACCATTGAGACCTATGGGTGTGCCTTGCATACTTGTAGAAATATTTTCCTTAAAATCCAAAATAAAATCAGCAATACTCACTTCTCTTGAGACTAATTCGCATCTAGAACCTTCACCTCCACTCTTCAAAGTATATTTCACTGTCTCATATCTTTTTTTCTCAACATAATTCTTTCCAAACTCATGTTCGCTGCCCTCATGAAAACATGAAATAAACTTTGACAACCCACCACATTATGAGCACTTCTCATTCAAACAATCATTTATATAGAAATAGCAACCATCATCTCTAGGGCATAAAAAATAGATCTTGCAAGTCTCTTGATGATCTCGGAAATAGCATTGTACCACACTCCTGCAACATCTCATTAGTATGCATCGTAGAACGAATATCACTTAAAATTTCATGGTACATTAAAAACTCCACATGGCACTTGCAACAAGTATTGTGAATCTTAAGAGGAACACAATAAAATGGTTTCAAAGATTCAAAGGCCCTTTGTGATATTTGCAAAGTTGAATGTACTTCACAAAAAAAATTGTAGAACATTATTTGGCTTGATTCCAAGAAATGTTTGGGATGCGGTGTGCTGTCTCAATTGCCAATTCTTAATTTCAAAATATCCTTTACATTGGGTGACACTCTAGAATTAGAGTACCAAAATTGTTGAATCTCCTCCTTCACATTTTTCAGACAACTTTCTATCAACACGTGCAAGCCTCCCACCAAAAGCCCACATATCTTGTTGAAGTGGGTCATCAAGTATTTGTCTTCGTGCAAGTGCTCTATCCAAAGTTTTACGATTTATGTTAAAATCAACACAAGTTTGTCTCATTTGACGAGCCTTCCTCAATTGATGGCTTACTAAGGAGGTTGTAATCACTCTTCGAGTGGCTTTGTTATCTTTGGTATTCTTTCCAATAGAATTGAGAGCGTCAAATAGATTTTTGCAAATAATAGAATTTCTCTCCATCTTCTGGTTCATATGAATCTTCAATTTGTTTAGCAATGGTCTCATCTTTAGCAATTGAACAAAGAGTTGGCATTGCTCGGTCAATGTCTTATTGCTAAAATTTTGGTCGAAAAGTTGTGTAGCCCACAACCGAATGGTTCTTGTTGACCTTTTTTCTTCAAGATTCGCAATAATCTTCTCATCGATTTCAAATAACCATTTTGGGGTTCTTGAAGGTCTTGGATTTGGAATTTGTCTTTCATCCATGAGAGGGTCTTCATTTCTAAAGTAATTAGGTGTTACATATGGTTCACTTGGTTGAGCAATTCCACCTTCAATGTCAACTTTTTCCACATTTTCACCTCCTACGTCAAAAATTTCCACATGTTGAGCATTTTCATTATCACTTTCAACATTTTCAACTGTTTCAAAATTTTCACTTTCAAAATCTACATTTTCATTTTCAAATTCAATTTCCTCTTCACTTGAAGTAACATTAGCAATATTTAACATACCTTGTCTTCTCCTCCTATGACCTTCTCTATCTCTTTCTCTATACACTTCAATTTGGTCATTTGAAAGTTTTCTTTTGCATTTAGACTTCCGATGACTACTACTCCCCATTTACCTCCACAAAGATGCTCCTAAATGATTGACAATGTAAGATTTGACTTTAAGAATCTCCCAAAAGCACAAATTTGTCTCAACCTGTCTGAAAACCCGTGATCGTCAATAGAAAACAGAATATGTAGACTGTGGGCCATTGGAATCCACAAAATGGCCCACAAGGATCTTTTTTATTTACAAAAACTGGATATTCAATTTTAATGTATAAATTTGTGGTCCCAAAATTTTTTCCCGTTGCCACCTTTTTTTACTATTGCCACATTAATGGTAATGGCAAAAATCGGATATCTGATAAAATCCAATATCTGATTTTATTAGTCATATTTTAGAGAGAGAGAGAGAGAGAAGAGATTAAGGGAGAGAGAGAAAGAGAGAGAGAGAGAGAGAGATCAGGGGAGGAGGAGAGAGAGAGAGAGAGATTGTTCATATTGTGTCGTTATGGGTCATAAGGGGTCATATGGTGTCCCATGACCCTTTATGATGTCTTAGGACACCATATGACCCCTATGGACACCATATGACCCCTTATGACACCATATGGTGTCGTTAGGGGTCATATGGTTTCCTAAGGGGTCATAAGGGGTCATGGGACACCATATGACCCCTTAAGACACCAAATTGTGTCATTATAGGTCATATTGTGTCCTATGACCCCTTAGGACACCATATGACCCCTTAGAATACCATATGACCCCTAACGACACCATATGGTGTCATAAGGGGTCCTATGGTGTCCATAAGGGTCATATGGTGTCTTACAACCCTTTAGGACACCATATTTGGTCGTTATGGGTCATATTGTGTCCTAATGGGTTATATTGTGTCATATGACCCCTTTAAGACATCATATGACCCCTTAGGAAACAATATGACCCCTTATAACACCATATTGGGTCACTTTGGGTCCTATTGTGTCCTAATGGGTCATATTGTGTCATATGACCCCTTTAAGACATCATGTGACCCCTTGGGACACCATATTGGTCCTTATGACACCATATTGGGTCGCTTTTGGTCCTATGGTGTCCTAAGGGGTCATATTGTGTCCTATGACCCCTTAGGACACAATATGACCCCTATGGACACCCATATGACCCCTAATGATACCATATGGTGTCATAAGGGGTCGTATGTTGTCCTTAGGGGTCATATGGTGTCCCATGAACCCTTATGACCCCTTAGGACATCATACAACCCGTTATGACACCATATTGGGTTGTTATGGGTCCTATGGTGTCCTAAGGGGACATATTATGTCCTACGACCCCTTAAGACACCATATGACCCCTAATGACACCATATGGTGTCATAAGGGGTCCTATAGTGTCCATAGGGGTCATATGGTATCCTATGACCCCTTACGACACCATATGACCCCTTAAGACACCATATTTGGTCATTATGGGTTGTATAGTGTCCTAATGGGTCATATTGTGTCATATGACCCCTTTAAGACATCATATGACCCCTTAGCACACAATATGACCCCTTATGACACCATATTCGGTCTCTTTGGGTCCTATGGTGTCCTAAGGGATCATATTGTGTCCTATGACCCCTTAGGAAACCATACGACCCAAAGCGATCCAATATGGTGTCATAAGGGGTCATATTGTGTCCTAAGGGGTCATATGACACAATATGACCCATTAGGACACAATATGACCCATAACGACCCCATATGTTGTCATAAGGGGTCATATGGTGTCCTAGGACCCCTTAGGACACCATATGACCCCTTAAGACACCATATTGGGTCGTTATGTGTCCTAGGACACCATATGACCCCTTATGACAACATATGGGGTCGTTATGGGTCATATTGTGTCCTAATGGGTCATATTGTGTCATATGACCCCTTTAAGACTGATTCATATGACCCTTTGGGACACAATATGACCCCTTATGACACCATATTGGGTTGCTTGGAGTCCTATGGTGTCCTAAGGGGTCATATTGTGTCCTACGACCCCTTAGGACATTATATGACCCATAATGACACAATTTGGTGTCTTAAGGGGTCATATGGTGTCCTAGGATGCCATATGACCCCTATGGACACCATATGACCCCTAACAACACCATATGGTGTCATAAGGGGTTGTATGTTGTCCTTAGGGGTCATATGGTGTCCCATGAACCCTTATGACCCCTTGGGATGCCATACGACCCGTTATGACACCATATTGGGTCGTTATGGGTCCTATGGTGTCCTAAGGGGTCATATTATGTCCTACGACCCCTTAGGACACCATATGACTCCTAATGACACCATATGGTGTCATAAGTGGTCCTATGGTGGCCATAGGGGTCATATGGTGTCCTACGACCCCTTAGGACACCATATAACCCCTTAAGACACCATATTGGGTCATTATGGGTCCTATGGTGTCCTAAGGGGTCATATTGTGTCTTATGACCCCTTAGGACACCGTATGACCCCTTAGGACACCATATGACCCCTAACGACACCATATGGTGTCATAAGGGGTCCTATGGTGTCATAAGGGGTCCTATGGTGTCCTACGACCCCTTAGGACACCATATGACCCCTTAAGGCACCATATTGGGTTATTATGGGTCCTATGGTGTCCTAAGGGGTCATATTGTGTCGTACAACCCCTTAGGACACCATATGACCCCTTAAGACACCAAATTGTGTCGTTATGAGTCATATTGTGTCATATGACCCCTTTAAGACATCATATGACCCCTTATGACACCATATTGGGTCGCTATGGGTCCTGTGGTGTCCTAAGGGGTCATATTGTGTCCTACGACCCGTTAGGACACCATATGACCCATAACAACACAATTTCGTGTCTTCATATCTCTCTCTCCCCCTCTCCCCTAATCTCTCTCTCTCTCTCTCTCTATCTCTCTGTCTCTCTGTCTCTCTCTGTCTCCAATTTATTTATAAATTAATATATTAAAATATTATATATTAATATATCAATAAACATTAGATTAATTATGTACAAATTTAGTTAGTGAATTTACTTATTAAAATCTCAGATATCCAATTTGTGTTGTAAAATTTTCAATTTTCAAATTTCAGCTCGGGAGTGCTTTTGGGTTTAGCTTGGAAGTGACAAGCCTGGAAAGTCAACTGAAAAAAACATGTTTTTCAGTATTCCTTGATTTTCCAGACTTTACATTGGTGGTTGACGAATTTTTTTGTAGCCAAAATTGATAAAACGAAAAGGGTTTTTTAAGGACGTTCTCAGCTTTCCAACAATATAAGGCTTGTCTTATTTTGACTTTAATAAATAATTATTATTTATTTTCTAATCATTATGGCAATAGTTCTAACTGATAGACTGATTGAAAAACACTCATAACTTTCAAACGGTGTAACATTTTTTGAATCCAAAACATGCATCACATCCTATGCTTCATCTACTATAGGGAAAAATTTTTAAAATAAAATTATAAGGTTTTGACCAATTTAAGGTGGTCAGACGTAGGAGTTTCTAAATTTCTGAAAATTTGTAGTAAAAAATTCATAAATAATTATTTACTTTATAAAAAATTATTAAAAAATATTTCACATCCGAACATGAGTCTAATACTTATATTATAAATATTATAAAAAAATATTATGATTTGATTGTGGTTAGGGTGGTCAGACATACGTCTACTTCTTATCTTTTTCCTGAAATTTTAGTACCACTGCATTGAAATTTGAAATTTTCATCAAATAGGATTTTTATTTTCCCAAAAAACAACTAGTAGCTTAGAAACTAGATTCAATTTTCTATAGATTCTCTTCTTACATATTTTAAAAATAATGCTCACAACTTATTCAATTTTTCATGTCAAGTTGCATAAATCTGATTTTCTGAAATTTCATTGCCACTTAAGGGCCTGTTTTGGCACACCATGATCTTGCACATACCCATCAACTTAAGATATTGTTTGAATAGTTACCGGTATAGTTTTGTGAAGAGTTTAAGACTTGTTTTATTACTAATTCATGCCCCCCCTCTAAGTAATAACCGGATCCGCATAATAACAAGTGGTTGATGAAAGAGTACATGCAAATCTAACAAAGGAAGCAATTGTAGAGGCCTTTAACATTCCTATCCTTTCCAAAATGACATATACTAAGATAGATGACACAAGGGATACATTTAATCAAGGCCTTAATAAGTGCAAAGAAATCATCGATTTTGATTGGGTAAAGAAGCCTAAACCCCATTTGTCATAGATACCCAAAAATAAGCTATACAAGAGTGAATTTCATGAAGAGCATGGTGACATGGTGACTTTATTGAGTAGAATCAAGATCAGTGCAAGAAGTTGAGTCCACTTTTTGGAAGTGTTTTCCCTAATTTTTAGATTTTGTCACATTCGACCTAAAAATTTGAAGCACGTAGAGATTGAATCTTGGAAAAAGTCAGTAATACGAAATGTAACACTCGAAGTCCACTTTCTAAATATGTAATTTATTTTAATACCCAGATAATAGAAATTGACTTTCATAAGGGATTTCTAAAAAACACTTTTTAAAAATGTTTGTTTTAGGGTCATACCATGCACGTGCACGACCACCACTTTTTGAGACAAATATTTTTTCTTTTTCAAACCCTCCTGGGAAATTATCTCTAGTACACTAAAGATTGATGAGGATATTTGTGTAATTTTTTTTTCAAATATTTTTTTAATTAATTTTTAATTGACCCTAATTATCATTTTAAAAACTCATCATGTACAACCAACATAATTTGACATAAAATTGTCATTTTAAAAACAAAAATTGAAAATAATTCTATGTAGATGATGACATATAATTTTTTTCAAAAAACGCAAAAACAAAAAAGCTACAAAATAAACAAAATTAATTAATATTTCAAGTTTATGGTCTAGTTTGAGTACAAATTAATTCAAAAATAGAAAAAATAATCAAATATTTTTAGAAAAATACATATTCAGAATCTGCACAATGTAATTTGAAATGGGTATTTTTGCCAGAAAAATTCTTTGACAATGGACATAAGAAATATGGTAGAAGTCGATATTTGCGCATTTCATTTATACAACCTTGAACTTGCAGGTCCAAGGCTAAGGGTTGGGTATTCCATGACTTTCCCAAACCTAAACCTAATGCACATGGCGGGTTCCGAAAAAAAATTTAAGTAACGAGGCCTCGTTTTGTAAACGGGGCCCCGTTATTTTTTTAACCATTAATTTAATAGCTGGAACAATAGGAGGAACCATGGGTGGATCAAGTAAGGGTCTAATAGTATGTGCTCCTAGCTTGTGTTGTGGTGTGCCACAACCAACACCCTGAAATGACCTCATGTCAAAATAATTGGGTTTTATACCCAATACAAATTCATAATATAATTTCTTCAAAAAATAGAAAGGGACATCATAACCACAATGTGGTGGATGATCAAAATCTATCCACCACCTATCCCAAAAATATGCAGATATTTGTGGATGCTGACACTGCCTAATTGAAATTCTTTTTTGGGTAGCAGGAATGGGTAGTTTTGTTGAGGGTTGATGAAATATGGGGCTATTTGTTCTTTGGTGATTTTGAGATCACTTATTTTCTTATAAGTGTATCCATTAGCATAAAATTGACTAAACTAGTCTCTCCATTGGTGGAATTGATCTAACTCTGTATCAACAGATTGAACAAAGTGTACAACAACTTGCATTGAGGTTGCAAACTGTAGAAGATGAGGGTGGGTGACAGTCTCATTTCGGATTCCATTAATGTATTGTTGTATGATCTCAAGGTTATTTGTGCTCTCAATCGAGCCTTGTCTGAACTAGGGGTGGAGGTGGAGGTGGGGGGGTTGAGGCGAGGGATTTTGACCTAACAGATCATCTATGTCAAAGACATCCATGATAAAGATAACACCTACATATATATAAATATACATGAATTATATACAAAATTATGAGTGTAAGAATCTATTTAGATAAAAAAAAATTGTGTTTATAAGTAAAAAACATACATATAATCTTTGAAGAAATAAAACATACATATACCTATTGAACTCATCATTATATTTAATTTTATGTAAATAATTATTTTTATACTTATTCATTAAAAAATTATCTTAAATACTACACCATGCACTATATATCATGTATATTATAAGAATTCTTATACCTCTCTTAATAGAAAAATAAAAATATAATTTTATATAAAATATCAACATTTTTTAATATAATGAACAATAAGAAAATATAACAATGATGTAAACTATAGTTAAACCAAACAATAAATGAAGGGGATAAGTTAAAGGGCAATATAACTAAAGGATGGATGTAGAACAATATGGTAATAATTTAAATAATATACAAAAGAAATGTTACAATACTTATATCATTGAAAGATCCATGTCCTAAGTTTTTTTTGTTAATATTCCACTGTGCAATGAGGTATTCTTATAGTTTTTTCGTATGTTTAAGGAATAATGTAAATATTTGCATAGCGTTAACAAGAATATCTTAAGTAGAAACATTTTAAATCATCAACTCTTGAAATCATAAGGTGATAATTATTTAATTAAATCATCAGCTTATGTAATAGAAGAGTAATAGATTTGATCGATCTTGAACTTTCAAATGCATACTAGACACCATATTGAATTATTGAAGACCTTAAATCAAGTATGGGATGATCTTGATAAAAGAAAAAATTATTGAAGCTAAAAGTCATGGAAGATAATATTTTTCAACACATTAGTAAGTATCGTTCCTTGATGAATCAACTATTGGGATAAAAACCAAAGTAGATGATGATGATATAATATATTTTGTTAAATAGCATGCCTTCTAGTACATAAATATTGTGTTCATGTTGAACAAAATAGTTTTGTTACTCTAGAAGATATAATCACTACCTTGATTGAAGAAACTAAGAAACATAATCCAGCTATAGAGGAAATTGCAATGCTTGTCAAAAATTAAGTTAACCATTCTTATAAATCTAGTTCATATACTTCAAAGGGAAATAAGTTCTTTACGGATATAATTTTTGCTTCTATTGCAAGAAAAGATTGGTAATTCTTTAAGGATATAAATTCTTTATATAATTGTAATCACAAGTCTCTTAAGAAAATCTCCAAGTGACCATTGACCCTAATCCATTCCTTAGATATACAATTTAAATTTGAGAAAGGTGTGATCGACTCCTAAAATTGTCCAAGTTGTTTCCTCTTTTTGAAAAATTTAGCAAGATTTATATAGTATGAGAATGTATGTATTAAATAAAAACATGGAAGCTCTTAAGCTTAGACTAAAAGAATGGAATTCTTGAGACTTCAATATTGTTTTGAATAAAAAACTACTACAGAGTGAAATAATTGAGATCCATTAATTTCTATTCGATAAGAATAATTATAATAATTAAGATCTATTATTTTCTCTTAGATAAGAATAGTTTGGATTATCTATTTGTAGAATAAAAATAGGTCTTTTCTAGGCTTGATGGTATTTAAAAATAATCTGAAGAGATCTATAAGAAGTGGAATCATAGAAAAGTATGGATCCAACAAGGAGACAAGAATACTATTTTTCACATAACTTGTAAATTCCAAGGATAAAGAAGTCACATCTCCAAGATTTAGTTGGAAGATTGAGAAATCGATGAATATCTCCAAAGCCTTAAGTTCTCCTTGTAATGTTCTAGGAGAAAATTATTTTAGTGAATAATCAAGATAGTTTTGACAAGAATGGTTGTTGTATGAGCTATTTTTTTACCCTTGATAATTCAAATAGAGAATAGGAGGCTTATGTAGGCCATTTCTAAAGATGGAATTTAAGTGACCCTCTTTGTTATGGTTGAAGATAGGGCTCTTGAGATAGATGAGTTTTAGGATTTCTTTTTATTAAGGTTATGAGACCTTATGGGGAACAAGCTATAGAAATTTGTTTAGGAATCTAAGGTCTCCAAAAATATTTTGAAATCCCTTGATTCTACTTTATCAACCCTCATTCAAAATAAGAAGGATATAATAAAATATAAGTATTTTAGATTGATTTCCCTATGTAATATTGTTTATAATGTGTTTGTGTCCAATCACAAATTTCGTAATTATGATTGGATGTGTTTGTCCCCAATCATAATTGTTGTGAGAAGAAGTGTATGCCCCTACTCATACCTTATATTTTTTATGAGCTACTAAGCATGGTTATCAAGTATTGTTAGTCTGCCTATACCCATTTGGAGAGTGACATAATATGGGGGGTGTTAGGAATATTTAATCATCCTAAATCCCATGTTAAGGTTTGTTATTTAGTTTGTTCATAACCCTAAACCCTAATTTAAGAAAGAAAAAAAACAACCTTAAGCCCTAATTTAGTTTGTTATCGCTAGCTTGTGCATAACACTAAACACTAATTTAGTTTGTTATCACTAGCTTGAAATATGTAAAATACAAAACCCTAAACCCTAATTTATAAATCAAAACATTAAATAATATAAAAACAAAATACAAAAGGCAAGAAAACTATTAAATATCCAAAAGGTAAAAAATGGCATACCTGGGATGGCGGTGGGAGTTGGAAAATTGGTTTCAAACATGGTGCCCCATTCTGGTTCTCCTTTTAACACTGCAACTCTTGAGAGAAAAATGAAATTGGGGAGAACGAAAATGCAAAAAAATGCTTTTAATAAACGGGGGCCCATTATGGTCTAGGACCCGTTCGTAATGGGGCCTTGTTATTTTTTTTGGCCTCATGGCCCTGAACCATAATGAAACCCCGTTTTGAATGAAATGGGGGCCCGTTCCTAGTGGCATGTTTTCCAACGCACGGACTTGCCCCTAAGTGGGACTCATCTTTGTGCACTTATCCATCATGAATTTTTCCTATTTGAAGAATGGATATTCTAAATTACATTGAAATTTTTTTAATAGGAAACATCATGATTAATTGGGCACAAATAATAAGAGACAATTTTCATAATCATTTGACAAAATTGGAGAAAATGATATCTTTCACCATGACTTCACATGTAGTGAATCTACTAGCAAGATAGTTCTAATACAGAGGATTAACATACCTTGGCAGAGTGGGCAACAATAAAGAAGAATATAAAGTTCATAAATGTTATCGTCAATTACATTTCCACAATTCTTTTATCCTTCCCAAACTTCTCTTCCAATTTTCTTTCTTATACTCCAATCTTCCTTTCCAATCTATTTAATATTGCCTAAAGCTTTCCCAAATCTTCATGAAACTTTATGTTTTCTTGTTTTTCCCAATATTCTTTCCAAAATGGGATTATCACAAGTCTCTTCACAGCCCAACTCACCTTCCTTTTAAAATTCATCTTATTTCAATTAGAGACTAACTCATCCCTTTACAATCACAAGTCCTCCCTACAAAAAACTAACTCTGCTTGTCCTCTACCCAATAGGTCGGTTGCTAGAGGACACGCTTCTTTCTCTTTAGAGAGCCTACCCAACCTTAACCTTTCTTGGAGGATCACACACACACACACACACACAAATTATCTTTTACATGTACCCACTTATTTGAGGATGAATCTTCTTTTCTCTACTTTGTAAAAATCATTTCCAAGAAAATTACTTTGGCTCTCCTAGATGATCATCTAGCTTTGAGACCAAATGATGCATTTGAGATTGGGAATAAGCCCAAATCCCCATAAGAAAACTAAAATCCAATTATTTTCTCTTAAAATGCTTCCGAAAATAGAAACCCACTTCTTAGAACAACAAATTACACAAACAATGGCATATCAAACAAACTCATTTGTTACATATGAATTAATTCAATTCATAGTAACAAATTAAAATCTACATTGCACAAAATAAATCCATGCTTTAACTTATATACCTCTCTATTCATTTTCTTTCTCATCTAATCTTTCACCTCCTTCTCTATTGTTCACTCTATCCATCATTTTTCTCGCCATGCCATTATCTTTTTCTTTTTTTAAACTACAAAATTTAAAGTCTTTGGGTTTATAATGCACCAAAGCATTTCAACTAACTTCACATAGTCACAGTAATCCACTTTTGGAATGCACTCTTTTTCTTACTTTTTATTCCCACCTGACTTCCTCCCATATGTCATTTCTCTCCTTTTTAACTATTTTATACTTGTGTAAATCATCATTCCAAGATCCACATTCCCATTGTTCAATGCAACCCCTTCATTTCATTTACATTTCTATTATTTCTCCTCTATTTAGCGCATTTCATTGTCCTATCTTAAATAAATATATAAATTGTACTTAAAAATACCAAAACAAAAAAGTTGAAAGAATGAAATTCCTCCCACATAAGAATCGCGTTTCATTTATTTTTCTACCCTCCATCTTTTGGCATTCATTTTCTAGGTATTTAAAAGACATTATTAAATCTATTTTTAATTTAGCAATATTGCTACAGCTTGCAAAACTTCTTTCCACTGCTATTATAGCTCCCTCAAATAATTTAAAACTCACAAAGTAAATATTATAAAATTGTATTTAATCATACATAGCACAGTAAGATCTAGCTAGAAAATAAGAAGAAAATAAGAAGAAAAGAGAATTTTAGAGTAGAAAGAATAAAAATTGTTTCATTAATTTACAACGAATGAAAATACAATATATAAAACCTTCGTTAAGTAAAAATAATAGAGGAAAAGAAAAGGTGGATATAGAATAAAGAAGAGAGGAAAAACAAAAATCTGGAAACAACAGAATGAAAGCCTGATATCCTCCTTAGTTAGCTTAGATACCAAACAATCAATAGATTTTCCAATCTATGAGAATACAATTTTAAAAAGCACCCATAAAACAAGGATAAAATGATAAACTTGACAATAAACTTGCGCTAACACCCCCCCTTAAGTCTAACTAAGGAAACACAAACTTAAGGAAAGGAAAGAGGAAATAGGGAAAACCCAGTGGAAACAAAACCCCCCTGAAAGTTCTATACACTAATTGTGCATGGCAACTACTATGTTGTAGTGCCCTTCACCCCAAGAAGGTCTTTCATAATGTGAAACTTTTGCTTGGTGAAAGTCTTCTTAAATATTTCAGTAATCAGTTCAGAAGTGGGACAGTTATTCAAGTCGATGACCCCATCATGGATTAATCGTCAAATGTAGTGCATGTGGATCTCAATGTGTTTGATTCATTGTACCTATATAGGATCTCTACAAAACTTCATTGTACTCTAGTTATCACACCAAATTATGGTGGGAAGATTAAAAAGAATATTGATCTCAGTTAGAAAGTTCTACAACCAAATGGATTGAACTGTAACATTGATTGCACCCCTATATTTGACTTTTTCTAATGACAACGAAATGGCAGAATGATTCTTGCTTGACCAACAAATGGGGTCAGATCCCAACCTAAGAACTTATCCTAAAGTGGACTTATGATCAATGATGTCACCAACCCAATCAGAATCACTGTAGCCAATAAGATCCAAAGTAGATCTTGTTGAATAATGAATCCCATAGCTGATGGTTCCTTGAACATATCAAAGTATATACTTGGCATTTTTCCAATGTAGCTCATGTGGCTCCTGTATGTATTTGGAAACAACTCCCATTGTATAAGAGAGATCAGGACGAGAGTGAGAGAGATAAAGAAGACTTCCCTCAAGTTATCGGTACTAAGTACAATCAACCAATGGTGTATCCTTGCCATCCTCAAGCTTTACTTCTAATAGGAGAGGTGTGGTTGATGGCTTGCATCAAATATGTGAAATTGAGCTAGGAGATATTGTGCATACTTGGATTGAGGAACTTTGATCCTTAATTCATTATGGTTGATTTCAATTCCAAGGAAAATGTGTAGGAGATCCATGTTTGTCATAGAAAATCTATCATGTAAAGCAATTTTAATTGTAGCAATGATTGTGGCTAAATTGTATGTTATTAGTAGATCATCTATATAAAGAACTATGATCAACACAAAGTCTGATATTTTCATAACATAAACATTTGGATCAGATTTGTATCGTATGAAACTTTGAGATAAAAGATATGAATCCATTTTAGTATACCATCCTCTAGGTGCTTGTTTGAGGCTATAAAGTGACTCCTTGAGTCCAAATACCAAAGATGAATTTTGTGCATATCCTTGTGGTTGTTCAATGTAGATTTCCTCCTCGAGATCATCATGAAGAAATTCATTCTTCACATCCATGTGGTGAACATCCCACCTTCTTACTACTGCAATGGCAAGAGCCATCCGAATGGAGTCCATTTTTGCCACTAGACCAAAAGTTTCATCATAGTCAATACCATGAACTTTTTAAATTCCTTTGATTGCTAATCATGCTTTCTATCTTCTCACATGTTCATATATTTCTTCTCTTTCCTAGAGACCCACTTACATATAACAAGCTTGTGATTGGAAGGAAGCAAAACCAAGTCCCAAGTTTGGTTTGCACTGAGAGAGTTGTACTTGTCATCCATGGTTACTTCCCAAAGAGGATTCCTTGCATATTCTACATAAATTAGAGGGTCATATCTTAGAACCACATAGGCATGCATTGACGTGATATACTCAGTAGTTGAGAGTGCATGAGTGGCATCATATATCTTAGCTAAGCTTCTTGTTCTTTGATTTCTTGCTTAGGATATTTAATCATCACTGGAAGGCAATTAGGAATTGGATGTGGATCTCATATGCATGCTCTTGTTTATAAGGATCAAACTCAAATGTATCAAAAATGATATCAGATTGACTGCATGTATTGTATCTAAGATTTTTAAGGGGAGGTAGTACAAAAGTGGTGGCATGGTCTTCTCGAGATGAATGAGGAATATTTTCATCAAAGTAGATACTCCTCTCGATGAAGACCATTTCTACTGACAGGTCTAGTAGCTTGTATCCATTGATGTCATATGGATATCCAACAAAGATGCATTCTTTTCTTTGAGCCTCTAAATCCTTCCTCTTTTTTATAGGAATGCAAGCCCATATACGTGATCCAGAAATGCAAAATTATGTGACTTTTGGTTGCATGCCTCTCTATGCTTCAATAGGCATTTTTCCTGTAATATATTTATAAGGAGATCTATTTTGTATGTACGAAGAATGGTTGATTGTTTTAGCCCATGATTTGGAAGGAATAGATCTCGCATTCAACATGCAACTAGCCATCTCTTTCAAAGATTGATTATTGCTCTCAACTACCTTGTTCTACTACAAAGTGTAAGGAACCATGATAAGCAAATATATTCGAGCTTCATCACAAATATGTTGGACATCATTGTGGTCATACACCCCCCCACACACACACACACACCATTATTTGTATGAAGGATCTTGATCATTTTCCAAGACTACTTCTCTACATAGGCTTTTAAGATCTTGAGATTCTCAAACACTTCAGACTTGAATTTGAGAAAATACACCCACATATATCGCATGTAATCATAAATGAATGTAAGAACATATTTATCTTTACTCATAGAAGGTTCTATAAATGGACCCATAAGATGAGTATGCAGAAGTTCTAAAGGAGAAGAGGCTCTCCATGCATTCCCTTTTTGAAACTTTTCTTGAGGATGCTTTCCAAGAGCACAACCTTGACAAACTCCATCAAAAAATTATATGACAGACATGCCTTTTACTATCCCTTATTTTCTAATTTGATGCATGTATCTAAAGTTTAAATGACCATATCTTTCATGTCAAATTATACTTTCACCATTTGCATGTGTTAATGGTAAAGTTCAAAAAAAAGTGCACTAATGAGATTAATGATCAACCTTACCAATAGAAATTTTGGAGTTGTCTTGCATGTCAAATATGCTCACTAAATCTAGGGTGAATTCAAATCTCCTTCGAATTCCAGTATGTGTCATTTGATATGCAGAGACAAGATTAATAGAAAGCTTCAAAATGTGTAAGACATTCTCAAAACTACCAATACCAAGCTCTACCCTTCCTTGTCCAGTTGTCTCTACTCGAGAGATATCTCCCATGAGAATAGCGTGACCTTCATATGGTTTTAAAGATGAAAGAGCATATTTTGTGGTTGTCATGTGGTGTGAAGCTCCAAAATCTATGATCCATGCATCTAGAGAAGAATGAAGAGCAATTAATGCATATGCATTACCTTTTGTTTTTTATGCTTTTTCTTCCTACTTCTTCTTGGCACATTCTGGAATAAAGTTGCGAAGATTATTTTGGTAAAGGGTTTGCACCTTGAGATCAATGGTAGATTCTTCATGCATGTTGATTCTAGATGGTAACCACAATTGCAATAGTTGCACTTTGATTTGTGTTTTTTGTCCTTTTCCTTTGAGCTGGTAGATTTATCTGGAGGTTTGAGATTGACTCACTTTTTAGAATATGGATCCTTCTTCCCTTTTCGTTTGGATTGTTGATTGTATTTTGAATTGTTCTTCCCACTCGCATGCACAACAAATACATGAGCTTTGAAATTTTTAATGTACCCATCTTTATGAGCTTATCCTGCTCATGTATCACAGACTCAATAAAAGGATCAAGTGTGGGCATATTCCAAGTTGCTCCAGTTGTAAGTCTGATTGTGTGAGAAGTGGGGACAAACATAGCATATTTAGGACCTAATTTTGATAAAATAGCATGAATTAATTTATCTTATTTTGTAGTTTTGTCGATTCTACATCCTTTTAGTTGGAGTAATAAAGCCTTGAACTTTCTAAATAAGTCTTAAATATTTTCAAAACTTCTAGGATCAAATAGGTTTCACTGATTTTCCAAGATGCGAGCCCACATCTCATCTTGATTTCCAAAAAGATCCTCCAACATAGTCCAAACTTGATTTGAACTTGTGCATTCTTTGAAATGAAATAACAATTTTGGAGACATGGATAAGCATATGCTAACATAAGCCTCATCCTTCTAGTTAAAATATTTAACTTTTCCTCAAGGATGCCAACATAAGGAGACTAAATGGTTCACTTCCCTCATTCTTCATCTTCTAAAATGTCATTTCTTGGGACAAAAATACTTCATTCATTTGGGGATTTTGATTTTAAACATCTTCATGGATGAGGAGTCTTTTAATTTTAGATATAAAACAAAATGACTTATGGGTGAATGTGAGCAAGTTGGTCCTTCACCCATTCTACCTTCTTGGGGCATAAAGGGAGAAGTATAACAATATTGGGAAGCTCTACTTTGTTTAGCTACCATATACTATTTTGAGATCCTCAACATTTGTCTTATCAATCCACTCTGGAACTACAAACCCAATTTTGACCACAATGGAGAGAGAGAGAGAGAGAGAGAGAGAGAGAGAGAGAGAGAGAGAGAGATGAGGGGAGGAGGAAGATGGAGGGAGAGAGAGAGAGAGAGAGAGAGAGAGAGAGAGAGAGAGAGAGAGAGAGAGAGAGAGAGAGAGAGAGAGATGAGGGGAGGAGGAAGATGGAGGGAGAGAGAGAGAGAGAGAGAGAGAGAGAGAGAGAGAGAGAGAGAGAGAGAGAGAGAGAGAGAGAGAGAGGGGAGGAGGAAGATGGAGAGAGAGGGGGAAGAGAGAAAGTTCAAGATCTTTGGACAACAACTTCATCTTTTGAAGTTTGACAATGTCTCTAATGGTGTGGGGTGGGGAAATTTGTCATACACACACCCACACATATATATGTACACACACACACACACACACACACACACACACACACACACACACACACACACACACACACACACACACACTATATATATACACACACACATACACATATATATACATACATATATATATACATATATATACATACATATATACATACACACACGCACATACATATACATACATACATACACATACACATACACATACACATACACATACACATACACATACACCTACACATACACGTATGTGTATATATGTGTGTGTGTGTGTACATACATACATACATATATGTATATGTATGTATATGTGTATATACATATATATGTATATATCCATATATGTATGTATGTATGTATGTATGTATGTATGTATGTACACACGCGCACGCGTGTGCACGTGCGTATACGTACACATATATATGTAGGACTTTAAGTGAAGATAACACATACCAGTTCCTTATGCATAAAAACTTGATTAGGTTTAATAAATAAAAGTTTGATCGGGTTTTTAACAAATAAAGTCCAATTGAGCTTTTTTGAATTAAAATCGTAAACGGTTTTTTACATGTACATGTTAAAGCTTATAATTAGGCTTGGATGACAAGGCTGAATCTTGGGAGTTTCATTTCCCTCCTTTTTATGCGTTTTCTTCTTCCAATTTATTTTCTCAATTTCTTCATCATCATGTTTATGCGTTATCAAGTGGGTATTTGTAAATTTGGTATCATAATTTTAAACATCTTCTAAGCTTTCTAACCATATTTTTTTTAATGATTTGAACAACATTAACATATTAATTTTTAATTTCTTTTACCAATGTCTCCTGAGTTTTCAAAGACATGTACCATTTTTTTAATAATTTTTTAACTACTTATCCAAATTTGCTACAAACTATATATTATTGTTCTACATTTCATTCTTTATACTTTAAAAAAAAAATGAACTTTCAATTAGTTTGGTGCAAGTTATTTGACGTGCACGATCAGACACCTAATTTTTAGGATGAATCTAATTCGAGAATTCATTAGAAAAAAAAATACTCAACAAAAATTACAAAAAATACACTTCTTGTGCCCAATCTTAACTATCTTTCTACCAGAGGGGTTTTCAAAATACTAAATGCAACTATAACTTTTTTGATACGCACACCAGACACTATGTTATGTTTTGTTAAAAAAAAGAAAACAAGAACACTTTTGTGTGTGCAAAATATTTGACCCTCTTAATCTTATCCATTTTTTAAAAACTTTAATGGTTTGGAAACTAGATTCTGAGTACTACAATTCTTTTTCTTTTGGTATCTTCAAATTTTGAGTGGACAAGTCTCAAATTGATCCTCCAAGTTTAGGCTTAGCTGATTTCAAAAGAAAAAAAATGGCCACTTATACCCCCTTTTTGTTCACCATCTTGGTGTACTTACTCTCTAGTGTGATGTAACAATATGTGATCCATAAAGTAAGCAATTCAATAAGAAAATCCATTATTGAATGTAAGCACTTTAGTGAGAGAAGATCTAAATATGAGATTTTGACACATAAGGAATATTAAGTAGATGCTATGTTCCATTGTTGAAGATAAGATTGTGTCTCACAACCTGGTTGCATCATATGCCTTTTTAATCTATAAAACCTTTTTATAATTTGTTTTCTTAATGTTTTCTATAAAATTGAATCTAAAAATGAAAAAATAATGTGACTATGACCTTAATTAAACATGAGTTACACGTGACTCTATAACATACATATAAATGAAATACAAGATTAAATATTTGAATATAATAATATAAATTTAATATTAAAATAGATATATTTTAATTATTACAATAATGTATGACTTTTATGACATCTTATAGGAATATATGTGCTTGGAGATTTTTTTTAAATCACAAGATTCATCATGAAATCCAAGATTTAATCTTCCTCGCTCATTTTGTAAAAATGTTGTTTGACATGTAGGGTATGATGAATAGAGTCTAAAAGACATTAATAATTTGATACTTAATAAAAATTTCCTTCTCCGTCAAAATTTGTGAAATGAACATCCCTTAGTCTCTTACTCTTAGCTAAAGAAGTTTGAGCCTATAACTGGTGCTCCCATAACAAATAACTAATACAATTTAATTCAATAATAATAATAATTAAGAAAAACAATAAAACAAAAGAAAACAAAAATTCCTAGCAGAAAGGAAACCAGCTTTTGTCTGCAATGTCTTCATTTTTAATCATAATGGCTTGGGTAACTTCACACTTGTAAACCATAGAGAAACACCAGCGGCATAGTGGGATTGCATTCAAATTCTGAGTCTGGCGTTCCTTGATAAATGATAACCCTAAAAACCACATTTGAAGACTAAAAAACGGTGACAATGTTTCGATCATAAGCATACAATGCCAGTGCCATCGACTGCCAATCTCAATCTCAATCTCAGTCTTACAGAATTATGTAGAGAAGGTCTATTGAAGGAGGCGCTACACATTCTGCTTACATTATATAATGCCCCTACAAATTTCTCCATTTATATTCAACTATTGCAGACCTGCATTTCCAAGAAAGCCCTTTTAGAGGGTAAGCAAATCCATTCCCATATCAACGAGAGAAATTTTGAGTTTGCGACATGCAAACCTCTACAAAATACTCTTATACGCATGTATGACAAGTGCGGAAGTTTAGTTGATGCTCGCCAAGTGTTTGACCAAATGAATGAACGAGACGGCTTCTCATGGAATATTATCATTTCAGCGTACCAAAGGCATGGATATCCCCACGAGGCATTGACAATGTTTCACCGAATGCAACCAACAGGTGTTTGGCCTGATCAGTTCACGTATCCCAGCATACTCAAAGTTTGTGCCGAAATAAGAGATTTGGAACAGGGTATGGATTTCCATCAAAGCATATTAGAAAGAGGATTTTTGTCAGATGATGTAGTTGCAAATGCCCTGGTAGATATGTATGCAAAATGTGGAAACATATACAAGGCGCGTGAAGTTTTTGAAAAAATAGCTCAAAAAAATGTGGTTTCATGGACTGCAATGATTTCTGGATATGTACAAAATGGGTTTTGTGATAAGGCACTGGAAACTTTTAAGCAAATGCAATCGGCAGGAGTAAAGCCAAACTCCATGACCTTTGCTAGTGTTCTCCCAGCTTGTGGCAAAATAGGAGCTTTCAAACAGGGCACGGACATCCATCAAATCATAATGGAAAGGGGATTTTTTTCTGATGTTGTAGTGACAAATGCTCTGATACATATGTATGCAAAATGTGGAAGCATACACAAGGCACGTCATTTGTTTGATAAAATGTGTCAAAAAAATGTGGTTTCGTGGACTGCAATGATTGCAGGATATGCACAAAATGGTGTCCTTGATGAGGCCTTAAGGCTTTTCAAAGAAATGCCTAAAAGAAATGTGATCTCATGGAACGCTATGATTGCAGGATATGCACATAATGGGATTGTTGCAAAGGCCATGGAAATTTTTAAGGACATGCAATTAGCAGGTGTAAAGCCAAACTCCACGACTTTTGCCAGCATCCTCCCAGCCTGTGCTAAGATGGGAGTGTTAGGACAAGGTATGGCCATCCATCAAAGCATAATGGAAAGGGGATTTTTGGTGAATATTACAGTTGCAAATGCCTTGATAGATACGTATGCAAAATGTGGAAACATACATAAGGCACGTAAACTGTTTGACGGAATGCCTCAAAAAGATGTTGTCTCATGGACTGCAATGATTGCAGGATATACACAAAATGGGTTTGTTGAGATAGCCTTGGAAGCTTTTAAGCAAATGCTATTAGCAGGTGTAAAACCAGCCTCCACAACCTTCACCAGCATCCTCTCGGCCTGTGCCAAAATGGGAGCTTTAGGGCAGGGTGCGGTTATTCATAAAAGCATAATAGAGGAGGGAATTTCGTCAGAAGTTGAGATTGCAAATGCCCTGGTAGATATGTATTGCAAATGTGGAAGCATATATAGGGCACGCGGACTGTTTGACCAAATACCTCAAAAAAATGTTGTTTCGTGGACTGCAATGATCACAGGATATGCACAAAATGGCTTTTCCAAGGATGCTCTCAAACTCTTCGAACTGATGAAACAGTCTAGAACATATCCTGACCATGTAAGCTTTGCTTGTGTTTTATTAGCATGCAACCACGCAGGTTTAGTGGACGAGGGCTGTAAGTACTTTAATTGCATCACTGATTCTTACTGTATTACACCCACAATCGATCATTATGTGTGCATGGTTGACCTTCTTGGCCGTGCTGGCTATCTTGAAGCAACTCTAAACTTTATCATCAAAATGCCAATTAAACCTGTGGCAGTTGTGTGGACATGTTTGCTTCGTGTTTGTAGAGCACATAAGAATATATCGTTAGGAGTATTTACTGCAACTCTTCTCTTTGAGTTGGATTCTAAAAATCCTGCAACTTATGTTCTTCTGTCAAACATCTATGCAGAAGTGGGCAAGTGGGGTGAGGTTCAAAAGGTGAGGAGATTGATGAAAGATAAAGGAATTAAAAAGATACCTGGTTGTAGTTGGATTGAAAGCCATTAAATGGTACATGTTTTGTGTATGAGACAGATTAAAACCAAACACAGGAGATCTATGCAACATTGAACAATTGTTTTGGCAGATGAACGGAGAAAGGAATTTTTCCAGATTTAAGATACACCGAATGATGTGGAGGAAAAAAAATTTAACATATTGAGAAGTTTGCAATTGCAATTGGATTGTTAAACACGCCCTGGAACAATTTGAACCCATAAGTGATCGTTAACTACCACATTGCAACCAAGTTCATCTCCAAGATCGCTGCAAGATATGTGAACCAGTTCCATCATTGGAAACAAGAACAATGTTTTTGCAGAGATTGTTTGGTGATTTCAAGTGAAGCAGATCTGTAAACATAAGACTTGCACCATAGGCACACTGTGTCAGACCTGCAAAGGGACAGGTTCTATTTCCAGTTTCTCAAAAGTATGTTTTTTCCAAGTGTTTGTAGAGCCCGTGCTGTTGAATTGATGAATCAGGCATATATCATGCCATGTCAAGTGAACCAAATCTGTATACACCATAACAACGCATCGAGTCAGATCTGCAGGATAAGAAAGGACCAGGATTTAATTCCAAACTCTAGAAAGTGTTTTCTTTTCTTAAATTTTTGGATAGCTCATGCCGTTGAATGATTTAAATAAGATGTATACCATGCCATATGCATTGCTGCCTATATATACTGATGAAGTATGCCCATTTGTTAATACTCAGTTTTATGATGTGATATCCCTGGGATTATTTTTCCAATCCTTCTACTAAATCCTCACAAAAAGTATGTTATCTACCTCTAAATGCACCTCCAAATGAATGCACTCAGGAAAAAAGACAATGCTGATAGGGTATCCGGTAAATTAAACAATGTTTTCCGTTATACAAATCAATCAGTTTACAACAGAAAGACTGGCTGATAATCTCTGAGCAAGCTTAAGTTTGCCAATATAAATAAGTGATCTATGGGTCAACAGTGAGATTAATAAACATGTCGAACTCACAAGCTGCTGGCGATCCAAATATTAATTCTTCCTGAGTGGGATTGATCACTGATAGAGATGTTTTGTGGAGGTCTATGCTTGAATATAGCCTCCTCTGGTTGCTCAACAGTTGTTGTACCCCTTTCAAAGCTCCCGCACTAGACCGCAGAAGGGTAAAGATACCCTATTTGGCACCAAATCTGCCAAATTGTTTCGAACAGCACCTCCCAAGTGTGAGCAATGTCTGTCTTGAGTGGCAAATATATAGCAATTGCTCTAAAGGGCATGGTTTATCCTGATTTCATTGCTGGATTAACGCTTTGGGTGATATGGAATGAATTCGCCACACTTTATATAACTGAATCTTCAACTCGCTGCCATCAAATGGTCAATCCTTACGCACAGGTTAAGGTTAGGTGTGTAGCTGTGTTCCAGGTATGGTGCCAAAGATGTATAATTGACAGTTCACAATTTCGCCCTACACCAAACACAACAAACAATATTTCAGAACCTACGACTCCCTGAAAATTAAGGAAATTGCTCACAAACAGGAAGGTAGGGTTTCATCTACCTCTCCCACAAAGTCACTAAGGTTTTCGTCTCACTGAATGGTAATAGCCAAAGCACAATTTTTACCAAAATCCAATATCATTGCAAATAGATCACAATAGATCAGCCCGCCAAGAATTCAAATTCAAATTTTAATTTTTATTATATTTAATTATTTTTTCCTATTTCTAATATTTAGAGTAGTGTTAATAAACTTGATTTTTAATATTTGATATATAATATATCATTATAGTGTTGAGAAAGAGTTATAATAAGATAATCCCTTTAGAATGGAAGGGACATGACAGTTTCGTATTCCAAATATTGGGGTGATTTAAGATTTCTACCCCTTCCCAAGTAACATCCTCTATAGTCAAATTTTTCCACTTCATTAAACATTTTGCAATAACAATTTTTGTGTTTCTTTTCCCTCACATCAATGATAGCCTTGGAACTCCAAAATCAATTTCCCTTCATCATTAAGTGGTGGCAACACTAATAAAGGAGTATCCTGATATCTAAGGGCCTTCTTAAGGCTCGATAAATGAAAAACATTATGAATTCTTTGATTTTCAAGAAGTTTTAGATTATATGGAACCTTTCCTATATTCCTTATAATCTTGCAAGGCCCATAAAATTATGGCTAGAGCTTTTTCTCATCACTTTACTTAAGGGAAAATTGTCTATAGGGTTGTGGCCTTGAGAAAACCATGTCTCCCACCTCAAAAACTCTCTCCACCCAATGACAATCAACACACATTTTTTTGGGTTTTGGTACTATTGTAGGTTCTATTTGAGTGCATTCACAATGTCTAAACTTTGTTGAATAAAATCTCTAGGCCCCAATATTATACTATTTGAAAGAATCAAATCTATGAAAAAAATAGTATCATAACCATAGAGTGTATTGAAAGGAGTCAAACTATAGACATCTGATCAATAGAATTGTAGCAGTACTCTTTAAAGTGTAGCCACTTAACCCATGTTGTTTATTGGCATGTAACATAGTTACTCAAGAAACCCTATTTGGTCATAATTTATGTTTGCCCATCCATTTAAGAATGATAACTAGTGTTTGAGGTCAATTATGTATTTGTAAATCGAAAGTGTTCTTGTTAAAACAAGCTAATAAATTTGTTGTTCCTATCATTTACAATGTACTTGGTAGCCCATGAAGTCTAAAAATCTGTAAAGAACAAATCAACCACTTGTGTACCCTTATACTCTAAAATTATAGTATGAAAATGAGCATACTTAGTGACTATCAAAAACTAAGATGCAATCATTGTATTGCACCTTTAGAGGTCATGTGATGAAATTCATAGAGATACTCACATTTTTTAGTTCAAATGATCAAGGGCTGCAACAAACCAACTAGAAAATGAATGCTCTATTTTGTTTTGTTGACAAACCAAACATTCTTTAACATACCTCAAAAGATCACAGTTGAGCCCCTTCTATGAGAAATGTTCTCTTTATTATTTATGTCTTGTAGTACCCCAGATGATCAACAATTGATGTTTCACGACATTCCCTCATAATTTTATCCTTCATCTTAGATTTTGAGACAAGATACACATAATCCTTATAAAGGATAAGATGATCAACCACTTTGCATTTGTCATCTTGTAGCTTGTCATCCATAATGTCAATAGCAAATGTGTTCTTAGCATATTCAACAATTATGAAAATATTCTAGTCAACAAATATATCAAATATAGAACATAAATAAGGCTTCTTAAAGAGAGCATCAACCATCACATTATTATTTCCGTTAACATATTCAATATCAAAATTATAGGCTTGTAGCTTACTTACCCATATTTGTTGTTTATCATTCAAATCCTTCTAATTCAAGAACTTCAAGCTGTTATCATATGTTTTCACTACAAATGTCCCACAAACCAAGTATTGCCCAAATTTGGCTAGTGCATGCATGATGACTAACATCTATTTGTCATAAATTGGGAAGCTTATCTCTATCTCTTTGAGCTTCGTACTCTCAAATGCTATAGGGTGTCCATTTTGTATCAAAACTATTCCAATCCCTTCCCTTAAAGCATCATATTCTTAAAAAAAGGAAGTGAAAAATATAAAATAACCAAAAGAGGGTAGAACTCATTACCTCTTTGACCTTGTAAATCTCATTTTGTTGAAGCTCTCCACGAGAAGGCCCCCCTTTTTGTCAAATTTGTCAATGGGGTTGCAAGCTATGCAAACCCCTTGACAAATCACCTATAGCAGCTACAAAGTCCCATGAATCCCTTCAAATGTGACATCCTAGGTCAAAGCCACTCCTTTACTACTTTGATCTTGTCCTCATCCACAATAATCCCTTAACCACTAATCTTATGCCCCAAATACAATATATTAGTCTAAGAAAACTCACATTTGAATATTTTGGTGTAGAATGAATTTTTCTCGAATATGTCAAGCATCTTATTTATGTGCTTCAAGTGATCCTCCCATGTCTTATTATAGATCAAGATGTCATAAAAAAAAACCAACACAAATTTATTCAATTGTAAAATAAATAATCGATCGTGCATGACTAGAATGCGGTAGGTGTATTAATCAATCCAAATGACATGAAAAAGAATTCATTAATTCCCATAATGACACTTAAAGTTGTATTGGGAAAATCATCATCTCTAATCCTTATTTAATAATATTTTGACCATAAATCAAACTTGGTGAAATACACTACACGATGAAGCTCATCTATCAACTCATTGATCATGGGTAAGAGGTAGCAACTTTTTTTTGCCATTTTGTCGAGGGATCTATAATCAATGCACATCCTCATAGTTCCATACTTTACTCTTGATCAGCACCATGAAATAAGCAAATGGGCTAGAGTTCGATCGTATGTGTCATGTCCAACAACTACTTAATTGCTTTTTCAATCTCATCTATGTACCTCCTAGGATGACAATACAATGTAGTGATGATGGGATATGCTCCTTCGTCAAGCTCAATCACATGTTAAAAGCCTCTATTTGATGGTAGACCTATAGGAATTTTGTTGAAAATCTTGCTATTTTTTTCCAAGATGGATTGGATGGGAACATGATATGACCTCTCGCCCTTTGATGTACATTTAAATATTTACAATCAAGCACTTTACAACCCAAGCTACTCGGTCCCTACACAAAACCCTCTCCATCCTCTTATTTGAAACAACCATGGGACCCTCATTAGACATGCTACAAATAACTACCTTCTTCCCATCAAAATTAAATTTCAATACCAAAGTCTAATAATTCTATGAGTATTCTCCAAGTGAGTATAACCATTGCACTTTGAAAGACCAAATATGTATCCCCAATGCCAATCACATAGAAATTATCTTGCATATTGTACCATCCTAGATAATTTCTTTTGTTAGATCATTTGCTTGCATAAAATAGTAAACTCGCCAACCATTGTCACATAAGATCTCTCAAATTCTTATACCCTCAAATCTATCTTGGCCTTCAATTCCTCATCAATGAAGTTGTGAGTTGCCCCACTATCAATCAAAATTGTCACCCTACATATGTCCCTACAAGACTTCTCTAACTTGATGAGGGTGATATCTAGGTACTCTTGAAAGTGTTGCAAGTGTGTTCTCGAAAGCATCTCCTCCTTCCTTTTTTGCTTGCTCGATCTCATCTAAAACAATCTTGGTTTTGGACTCCTCAACCTCTAAATCCTCATCTAATACTACCACAATATAGTGTATGTGTCCCTTTCTCAAACATATGTCTTGGCTCCCATGGCTCTTTACACATAAATCACAACTTATTCATCTAAAGCTCATTGTTAGATTATTTTATCTTTCTTGGTTTAGGAGGTAATGGCTTGGTCTACAAAAAAATCCTTGTGGAGAGGTCTATTATGCTATCCTAATGGTGCATTCTTGCTCTTGGTGGTGGTATCTACCAAACTCAAGGCCCTCTGAATGGCATCTTGCATTGATGTAGGATCAAAATCCGTAACCAAGACTTGAAGTGACTCTAATAATCCCCCAATAAACAAGAACATAACTCTCCTCTCCATAATATTTGACATTATAACTTAAACTCGTTGAAATTATGCTTTATAATCCTCCATTAAATTATGCTATCTTAAGCATGTCCACTATTTGAAATGCAACTATGTTAAACATGTCCACTCTTTGAAATGCATATTGGGATCCTTCCTATCAAACCTATTTATGATCCTTTGTCATAAAATTGCAATGTCCTTTATGTGATTGGCACATGATGCCACCAGTTATGTGTCATACCATCCATATGGAGAATAGCATACAATGATAACTTATTTTTTTATAATAGGGATGAGTTAAAAGTATGTGTATAATATTTTAACCCAAGCCCGTGCAATGGCCTTACTTGAGTCATCAAAAGTTAGGCAAAACAACTTACCTTATATTGCATAACTTTGTTAAATTGATGCATTGGTTACATACCTCTTGATCCATTCCTAGCAATATGGAATTGTACGAATGAATTTTGACGTCTGACATCCAAATTAAGTTTTATCATTTATGTAGGAATTAAAACCCTATGTTGTGGAACTCAACCCTTCATCTTCTTGTGTCAAATCAACTATATGCAAGAATGTAGGTTGTGTGGGTCCAAGTGTTGATCCAATAGGAACTTTGCTATTATATGTATGATTTTCAATTTCATTCTTATTTGAGTTACTACCTCCATTATTGTGTGAAATTTGATGGAATTGTTAGAATTATTCATTTTCTACAACATTTGGAAGAGTATTGGTCTCTCCTTTCTATTATTTTTTGTTATACTTGCATGAAAGATCTCCATTCTTCATTTGGATCTATGTGTTCTTTGTTGTTGTACTTGCATGAAAAATATCCATTGTTCATCTGGATCTAACATCTTTTTACCTCTGCCTCCTATCCCAAATTCTAATTGTTGTGACTCTACTTATAATTTCTTTCTCATCTCTCTCGAAAGCTCATTGATCATTTTGGCTAAATTGCATATACAAAATTCACCTAATAGACTAACACCTAATAGACTAACAAGATTGTTTTCTCTGACACCAATGTAATATACCTAAGATTATTTGTGCAATCATGCTATTGAACCTTCACAAACATATGTTGTCTACCTCTAAATCAAACAATATTCCGGTTCTACTTTTCAATAAATTTACAATAGAAAGACTAGTTGATCATCTCTAAGTAAAGCTTAAGTTTTTCAATCATAAATAAGTGATTGTGACTCAACAATTATATTAATAAACATGTCTAACTCACAAACTTCTAGTGATTTGAATATTAATGTTTCTTCAGTGGGATTGATCACTGACATAAATGTTTTGTTGAGTTCTACACTTGAATCCGACCTCTTGTGGTTGCTCAATAGTTGTTGCACCAGATCTACCAAATCATTTGGAACAACACCTCCCATGTGTGAGTGATATTTTCCTTGAGTGGCAAATATATAGCAATTGCTTTGAAGGGCACAATTTTCCCTGATTTTAATGATGGTTCAAGGCCTTGGGTGCTCTCGAGTGAATTCACTACTCTATTTAATTTAATCTTCAACGTGTTGTCTACAAATGGTTAACCCGTGCATGTAGGTTGAGGTTAGGTGTGTAGTTGTTTGTTCCAAGTATGGCACCAAAGATGTATGAGTAGTAGTTCACAATATTTCCCTACAATAGACAACAAACAATATTTCAAAACTTGCAACTCCCTAAAAATTTAAGGAAATTGCTCACAAACAGGAATGTGGGGTTTCTTATGTTTGTCCCATAAAGTCACTAAGGTTTTCATCTCAATGAATAGTAGTAGCCAAAGCAAAAATTTTACCAAAATCCAATATCCTTGAAATCAAATGTAGAAGCTAATTAAATAGCATTTGCAAATAGGTCATTAAGAAGGACCCAAACAACCCACCAAGAATTCAAATTTGAATTTATTTTTTATTGTATTTATATTTATTTATATATTTTATGATTTATAACATTAATCTCATTATTATTAATAAACTTAATATTTTATATTCTATATATAATATATTATTAGTACAATTAGAAACACCTTTATAATTATGGGATCCATTTTAGATGGAGGGGACATAACATATGATACCATGGGGTGCCATAATATTGAATTGGTCTTATGACAATTGTGGATATTTCGAAGAGGAATGCTTGTATGGATTGGAAAGATGCTACACCCTTAATCTTAGTGTATGCATAGGGTTATGAGTAGTTACCTTGTGACTACCTTAACTCTTAATTAGGTTATGTTAAATATCATTATTTAGTTATTAAGGTCACTCTAGAGCCTATGTGTTGTTATCTAAGTCAACCTAGGTGATATCCTAGGTATGAGTAGGGTATACAAAGGAAATTGTAAGTCTTATTTCATCATTTGTAATTTGTGATCTCATTGGACATATTTGGAGGTTTTCTCCCTCAAAGTGGCTTGTTATTCTCAACTATTATCAAGTAATTGCATAGTGTTTAATATCACATTTCTCTTTTATGCAAGTTATCTCATTACAAGTGGTATTAGAGCATGATCTTGGCACTGTGTGGACAAGGATATTTTCAATTTTGTAGATCAACTTTTGAAGTACATTTCCCTAGGATCTTCAAAAATATTTCTTTGATTTTTAGAGGGGTTTTAAGAACATATTTCGGCATGCGTAGTCCAAATTTTAGAGAACTTGAAGCCAAATTAAGTGATTTATTGTAGAAATTTTATTGTAGAAATAGGATTTCTACCAAATTGATTTGAAAAGTGTATCTCTTTGATTTTGTGATTTTTTGTTTGATTTTAAAGGGTTTTTCAAGAACACATTAAAATATATACAATCTAAATTTCATAGAATTGGAGTTAAATTAAGTGACTTATTAGAGAATTAGGCTTTCCAACTAATTCACTCTCAAGGTTGCAAATCAACTAGTTTTTTGGAGATTTTTCTAAAAGAGTGAGATCTAGGCCTTGCTATTATAATAAAAAATTTAGATCATTTATATTTCATTTGTGATTTATTGCAAAACTATGTGTTTTAATCATGATGAGGCCAACAACAAGAGGCAAAAATAATGTAGTTACACCTAGGAAATCTCTTAATAAGGATGAATTAATAATTGATGGCATCACTCCAAATGAGAATATTAGTAAGGTTAAGGAAGAAATTTCATCAATGAAGATGGAGATGAGAGAGGATATGCATTAACTGTCTGGAGATGCAATTCTTAGTAGGGGACATATTGAGCGTGAAAAACATGTTAAGTGCTTATATAAAAGAATCATGAATGGATGTCTCAAGCAACCAAGATGAATCATCTAGGTTAGCTAATCTTAATCAAAATGCTAATACTCATATAGGATCTACAAACTTGATACCAAAGGTGGATATGAACAAGTTTGATGCAAGGATCCACTAACATGGATAAATCAATTGGAGAATTTTTTATGTGCATCAAATACCAAGTGGAAAAATGGTGACAATGGCTTCCCTTTATCTAGAGTCAAAGCAATTCATTTGGTACAAATGGCTATGCATTGAATGATAGAAAAAGGGTCTCACTATCTCATAATTAGTTTTTACAAAGGAGTTACAATCATAATATAGAAATAGTGTAACTCACAACTTCTTTGACCAACTAGCTAAACTTCAACAAATAAGATTAGTCAAGGATTACAATCAACAATTCCAAAATCTATCCTTGCAATTGGAAACAATTATAGAGAACTTGATTGACTTATTTCTGGGTGGTCTTCGCGATCACTTTCAACATAAGGTACACATTTTTGGCTCTAGCTCTATATATATGTCTTTTATCTTAGCACACAATGTAGAGAAAATTTTTTTGATTTATAAAAGGGAAGTGATTAATAGGATAAGAGAGAAATGATTCTCAACACCTTGTCTTCCTCAACCTATTGGATTAACATCACAATAAATTAAGGAGAAGACAAAAAAAAGGTTATGTTTCGATTGTGATAAAATATAGTTAAGGAAATAAATGTAGTGAAAAGAAATTATTCTATATTGAAGGTCCTCGTGAGGAAAAAGAGGGGAAACCTATATTAGAGGGTGACAAAGAGTTAGATGAGGAATAACAAAGTCCCCTACTGATCATTTTTTGCCATGTACTCGTAGGATTTAGCACCCTATATAATATCAAAGTAGTGGGTTTCTTAAAGGAGTAACAACATTGATAGACTTGGGAAGTACTCGTAACTTCATTGCTCATAATTTCATTCAAAAATATTGGATAATCATTTAAATTATTGTATATATCTATCTTTAGGCCCCAATTGCAAACGGGGGTACAATTAGGTGTTCAAGGAAATGACATAGTATTAAATTATTGATGGGATACTATCATCTTGAAAACAATATTTGTTGCACCCATGGAGATAGAAAACATGTCCTTGACACAATGTTTTCTATCTCCATGGGTACAACAAATACTGATTTAAGAGTACAATGGCTTACTACTTTGAGAAATCAAAATGAACTTCCAAGAACTATTCACAGGGTTCCACTCAAAAGGAAAGATACTACAACTATGAGGCTTGTGTGTTATGTCCATAGAGATGGTAAACTCTCATCAAATGCAAAAGTTGTTGAAGAAAGGAGATGATGGTTTTGTGACTCAATTATTCTAATTAGAAGCCTATCAATCAAATGTTTCTACCCATCCAAATTTACAAGCAATCAAAGTTCATCATTGAGTGGTTTTTGGAGATACTCCTAAATGATTAATTCTGAAGAGGGATCATGATCATGCCAAACAACTAGTTCCAAGGAGTCAACCACCCAACATCAAGCATTATAAGTACCCATATATACAAAAAAGCGAGATTCAAAAGATTGTTCAATAAATGGTAAAGAAATTATCATCAACAATAACCAAAGTTGTTATTTTTCACCCATGATGATAGTGCAAAAGAAAGATCAAACTTAGAACATGTTCCTAGACTACAAAGTGATCAAAATGTACATCATCAAAGATAAGTTTCCTATTCCAATTATCGATCTGATTTACCAAATGAATTGAATGGATCTATGCTTTTCATAGATATAGATCTTAGATTGGATTATCATCAAATTTGAATTAAGGAAGAGAATATTTATAAGACAACATTTAGAACTCATGAGGGTCATTATGATTTTTTGGTGATGTCATTTGGTCTCACTAATGCATCATCTACATTTAAAAATTTGATGAATGCCATCTTTAAGAAATTTTTGAGAAAGTTTGTATTAGTGTTTTTTTATGATACATTCATTTATAGCAAGACATGGGAGGAACATTTTCAACATGTACATCAAGTATTACAAGTTCTCAAAGATCTATGCCTTCCAAGTGTGGTTTTGGTATCAAAGAGGTGGAGCACTAAAAACACATAATTTTGTTAGAAATTGTAGCATCATAAATTGTACATCCTTTATTAGTGTGTCCAATTTCACACTCTCTTAACACCTATTTTAGTATTTCCCTTTCCTCTATGCATTATAGGATCTTTGTTGTAATTAGTTAATATTTAATTCAACATTATGGTTCTTATTCCACTTTATTACATCATCACACTCATATTTGCGCCCTTAATTCTAGGTGTGCCCTTTATCATTTTATCTTGATTTTTCCTTAATCTTGCCCTAATTTCAACTCTCAAAGAATGTTTGACATATATAAACATCTTGGGTTGAGCCACTAAGCTAGATTAGCATTAGAATCATGATAGCTCGCATCCCCAAAAATTTGGAAAAAAAAGTGGTCAGGACTAGGGTGCCCACCACACTGGTCACGTTCGTTTTTCCTTGAATTTTGGGAGGATGATTGGGTGGTCTTATCCTATTCAAATTTAGATCCTTTTGAAAATATATTTATTCTAAGTCGACCTAAAGGTGATTTTAATCATGAAATCCCTATATAAGGCATCCTTCTAAACTCATTTTAATCTAATCCAATCTAGGCATCTATTCGTTCAAGCAATCAAGCATCTGTGAGGCATTATCAAGCATTTTCAAAGGTCTTCAAGGCTACATATCCTTCATTCAACCATTGTGGAGAAAAAATGCATCATTCAAATGCAAGAATGTGTGTGTGATTAGGGTTTTGTCATGTTCATGTCATTTCATACAACATATGTGATTACATTCATGAAGCAAAGCATCATTATCAATCATTGCAGATCTGGGGTATGTCTTTCCATTATTTATTTGCAATATTTCACTCAAGGTTAATTCCTAAACCAAGGTTTGACTTAGGCAAACCCCTATTCCCAACCTATTTCCCTTCTCTAGTGTGCATAGGAGTAGGTACGAAGCTGCAATCTTTAGAATCGAGTTTATTTACAAAGATGCAAATCCCCAATGGAGTTTGAAAAGTGCAGAGGACCAGAGTGACCACCGCACCAGTCCCAAAAATCAGGAGCTCCTTTTGGGAATAGGTCTAAATACTTATAATCGTCAGATCTAGGTTCGTGGCTCGATCCGATAACTATAGCTCATAGTTTATGCATAATTACTGCAATTCTAACACATTCACTCTGATTTCAGAATCTTCAACAAATAAATTCAATTCAAGGGAAAGAAAATGCACTCTTAAACGCGCCCCCCCCCTTGGAATTAGATCAGAATCTACGTCTATTAGGTTTAGATCTATCTAATTCCTATCTCTCCCTAATGTGATGGTCCTTAAGCAAAATTAGTGGTTTTATTATGTATCTAATGGTGGAAACCCTAATTTTCACTATAAAGATGGATCTTAACAAAATTGAAGTTATCATGGAATGCCCTATTCCCAAGAGCATTAAGAAATTGAGGGGTTTCTTGAGATTGACTAGATATTATAAAAGATTCATTAAAAACTATGATCATATAGCAACATCCCTCACCACTCTTTGAAGAAGGATTATTTTAATGGAACAAGTTAGCAAATACAACATTTGAGAAATTGAAGGAGGTTATGTGTACTAATTTAGTTCTTGCTACTCTAGACTTCACTAAAGATTTTATTGTGGAATGTGACACCTAAAGAAATGGTATGGGAACAACTCTCATGAAAGAGGGTTGGTTCTTTTCTTTTGAGAGTCTTCAATTAAAGGTTAAGAATAAACTCAAACCTATTTATGAGAGGAAAATGCTTGTTTTTATTTATGTAGTAAAACAATGGAGGTCTTATCTAATGGGTAGACACTTCAAACTTAAGATAAATCATGATAGCCTAAAATATATTTTGGAACAAAAATTCTTTTGAAGAGAAACAAAAATGGGTCATTAAGATGTTGTGATATAACATTAACATTGTATATAAGAAACAAAAGAAAAATATTGTGTAATGAGAAGGAATCTCTATTGTATGTCATTTTAATATTACAACCAAATTGAGTAGTAGAAGCCAAAGTAGAGTGGTAAAATGATGTTGCTACAATAATCTCATTCAACAACTACAAAGTGATCTCAATAGTTCAAATACATTTTGTTAGAAGGGGGATGCTTTGTGGTATAAAGAGTGGTTATACATATGCAATATGTTCAAGCTCAAATAAAAGTTCCTCGCAAAGCCTCGTAAATCTCCTATTGGCGGTCATTCGAGATTTTTGAAGACATCATTGAATCAAGCAAAACTTGTTTTAGGAAGGGCTCAAGGGGGATGCTCAAAAATTTGTTGTCATATGTTTGGTTTATCAAAGAAATAAAGGGGAGATTATTAAGAAATGCTCTAGTCTTGTGTAGCCCTTTGTTATTCCTAACTAACATTGGATAGAGGTCTCCATGGACTTCATCATAGGGCTTCCAAGTTATAAAGGTAAGAATGTCATCATGGTAGTGATGGATGACCTCATTAAATATGTCCATTTTATTACATTATTACATCCTTTTACATCAAGTACAATGAAAATAATTGTTTTAAAAAATATACAAAAACTACATGGTATACCTAATATTGTTGTTAGTCATTGTGATCCTATCTTTACTAATAACTTTTTAACAAATTTATTCTCATATTTGAGTACTCATTGGCTCATAGCTTTTCATTCCATCCTCAATCTAATGGCCAAAATGAGATTGCTAATGAGTGTTTAGAAGGGCATCTCTATTGTTTCACTTCAAACGAGTAGTCTCAATGGGTAGATTGGCTACCACTAGTAGAATGGTGGTATAACACTTATTTCCATAGTTCATAAAAAATGTCTCCATTTATGGAACTATATGGATATCATCCTCCATCCATCACTTCATCATTGAGGGTGTCATGAAGACTTTAGGTTGTGGATGACCACATGCATCTTTAAAAGGTGCTTTCAAAAATCGAGAATATTCTAACCATGACACAAAATCAAATGAAGCAACAAGCTAACCAACATTGTAGTAAAAGGAGTTTCGGTTGGAGATTGGGTTTTCTTGAGATTATAGACTTATAAGAGAATGTCATTGAAGCAACAAACAAAGAACAAGTTATCCCCAAAATATTATGGCTCATGCAAAACCATTCAAAAGATAAGCAATGTCATCTATAAGCTTGAGTTACCACCAATAAGAAATATACATGTACATAATTTTATATGTTTTGTGTTTGAAAAAAGTAATTGGACATAATATCTCTACATAGATAATATTACCAAAGCTCATTGAAGAAGGAAGAATCATATTGGAACTAGAGTTCATTCTTCAAACACACAAAAAGAAGTGAATGATTAGAACACTCATTGAGCATCCCATCCCATCCAATGAAAATTTTTACCAATTGAAAATGTCACATGATGCAAACTATTTCATAATTGTTGTTGCATAGCAACCAACGTAGGAGTTAGCTTTTGCTGAGTAGACAATTTAGGAGATAAAATGGGATCTAATTTTCAGTTTATTTTTTGTTTGCATCAAGTCACCATAGGAGGGAATTTGGGGATTAATTTTAAGTTAAATCAGTTTTAACTATGGTTGTTTGGCAATATGCATAGGTGGGAGTTAAGTTTTTGGTTACTAAATAAAAAGAGGGGATGTTGGTAAATCAGAGCCAATCTTGGTATTTGTAATTTTTAGAAAGAAATAAATAAAGATCTATGATTGCAAGGCATGGCAGCCCAAATTTTTGGTTACTTTTTGTTCATTCTATGAATTTTTCCTCTATTATACATAGAGTAGAATTGTTTGCTTGCAAAATCTGCATCAATTTGGCATCATAGCAGAAAGATTGTGAGAGAGTTGGCTATCGTGAATTCCAGCTAATTATTTTTTGTACAAGCTAGGTGAAAGAATAAAGAAAGAAGATTGTAGAAACTATTGAAAAGAGCTAAGGCCGATAAATTCAAAATAGAGTGAAGCCATCACTACCTTGTAAGGGACATCATGAGTTTTTAAGAAGTCAAAGTCTTTTACTAAGTTTAGTGAAGTTTTAGTAAAAATGAAGAGGTATCAAAAGCTGAAGTTTGTAGGTTGTGTGCACAACCCTCTTATCTCCATCCGATGAAGAAAGTTGAGATGAAGAGCTTCATGTGCTTACAAATGCATGTTAAAATTGTTGTGATGTGGTTAGATTTGAAAAAACAAAAGTAGATGACAACATTTAACTATGTGAAGGGCTATTAGGTGGGTTTTTATAAGTAGTGTGTCGATAGTAATGTTGCAAGTTAATTACCAGAGTTGGGGTCATTCAGAGTTTAAGTTCTTTTTGTAAGGTTTTGTAGATTATTAATTTACAGTTGTGTTTATTTAATTTGTGATAATTTCATAGAATGTTGATGCATTTTCAATAATTTGTTCATTCCAAAGGAAAGATGAGAAGAGAGTTGCAACTCTATTTTGGGGCTATGAATATGGTTATGAATTTAGACAAGGAATTATGTCATAATGCAAGAAAGAGGATAACAAAAGTGGAGGAGAAGATACAACAAAGGCATAAGCTAACAAAGGACCAATAAAAGGAGCTACACCAATTAGAGCTTCAATTGGAGGAATTATGGTGCATGTTGGTCGAAGATTATGAGGCATGCAACAATAAGAAGTCAAAGAGACAAAAATCTACATTGAAGACATTGAAGAGTTGTGAGAAGGTGAAAACAAATGGTAAAAATAAATATTCACTTTGTGGGCAAGAGCTATTCCTAGAGAGGAAAGTCATTGAGTCAAGGATTAGACAAGGAGATGAACTGTTAGAAAAAGGAAAGATAGAATCCATTAAAGAGTTGCCAAAAATCTTAATGGATAAAATACCTTTGACTGAGGTCTTCCAAGAGTCATAGAGAGTAGAAAAAGTTGAATGGGATGAAGATGAAGAGATGGTTGAGTTTGATGTAGTTGTTGTTGTAGACACCCAAAATTGTCCAGTTTAATTAAATAAATATTTTATTTATTTAATTATCTAAGCCTAATTCTTCTATTAATTAAATAAATTTTTATTTATTTAATTAATTCATTTATCCTCTTCTAGCCTTATTTCTCATTTAAATAAATACATTTATTTATTTAAATTATCCCTTTCCTAAATTAAATAAATATTTTATTTATTTAATTGTCCTACTTCTTCTATTAATTAAATAAATCTTTATTTATTTAATTAATTCATTATCTTTTCCTACACATGACACATGTCATTCATCTCTTAATTCCTACACTACCTACCTCTTTCATTATTTTATTATTTCCTTTACCTACCCTCTAATCCTAGCCGACCTCTCTTTTTACACCTCTCAATCTTAACCCTCCATTTCTTATTGTGTCTTCTATTTAAGGATATGCTTTCTTCATTATCAAACCCTAATGAATCATTCTAATCACTCAGACTAATCAACAATTTTGGAGGACTTGGCTACACTACGATCCTACTTGCAACCACATTTCGTTCTTTGTTGAGCTCTTGTGCATATAAAAATCTGAGAGCAAATATATCAAGCAAGATCAATGGAGATAGGAAGAGTGAAGATCAAAACCCTATTGGACATGTGATGGTATAATCTTTGTGATTTTGAGTTATTTGCATTGTCTTAGGTAATCTTCATATGTTATGGTGGATCTTTGTTCATTGTTAGGCTAGGGTTTAGTGGTTGAATTCATTTAGCCTTTCAATTTTGTTATTATTGTTATCCATTTTCACCATAAACAGTTGTTTTTCCCTAAAGAAGGGGAAGGCATTGAAGATTACAATGCAGAAAGAGAAGAGTTGAGATATTGCAATAAGAAAGAATACAACCTATCACAAGAGGAGCCCCAAATTGTTGTAGTTGTGGAAGGAGTCCATGTTGGAGAGGAAGCTACAATAGAAATGGAGATCATTGGGAGCCCCATATGTGATTAAAATTATTGGTTTTAGAGAACATAGCTTGCCAAAAAAAGCTAGAAGAATGTCTAGAGGATTCCATTAGTGAGGAAAATGGAGTAAAAGATCATCACTTCCCTGGGGAAGGAACAAGGATGATGGAGGCAAAGAGAAAAGATATGTACCATTATGGTATGAAGGACTCCAAAAGGATTTGTTTTGTGAATGTCACACTGAACTAAAATAAGAAGAGAGCCTCCAAAAATATGAAACGGAAAGCATGCCTAAATGGCAAAACAAAAACAAGGAGAAAGTGCCATGTGGAATCCTTTAACTTTAATTTTATTTTAAACGATTTATGTGCAAGTGATACTAATGGTGTAAAGAGCATTGATAATTTTTAGTGGAGGAGAACTCCTAAGCTGTCAAGGAGCTGCAAAAAGAAGAAGAAAAACTGGAAGAGGAGGAGAATCTCTATCCCAACAAGTGGTGGGAAGTGAAAGAAGAAAAAATGTGATGTTTTGAAGATATACCTAATTTGGTTGAAGAGAACATTGTGGCTTGAATTATTCAAGTTAGAAGAATGGTTGTATCATCTTTTCCAAACTCTTTCCTAGATGTTTGATGTAGTAGTATCTAAAGATACAAGGAAATCCTAAATCACAAATAAAAAAATGTAATCATTAGGTTGTTGAGATTTCTAGTGTTTTAATTGTTGAGGTGTATTCATGCAAATGGGCTTTGAACTAAGAGGTTCAAAATTCTAAAAGAAGGGGAGAATGATGCAAACTATTCTCATTCTAAAAGAAGGGGAGAATGATGCAAACTATTTCATAATTGTTGTTGCATAACAACCAATGTAGGTTTCTTGAAGGTCAATGAAGCTATGTCCTCAATGGACCACACTACCTTTGCCTGCATCCTTGTGGACATTGACATCTCCTCTCCTCTGTCAGGAGATGTGGTTCTTATGGAGGCGGTGATAAGTTAATGATGAACAGTTAGTACCAAACCAGTACTGAGAGGGGGGGGGGCGTGAATCAGTACAGGCAAAAACACTTTCCCTGAACTGGTTTGACTGTAAACATAGCTCTTGACTGACAAGCAATAACACCGGTCTAAATCAAATTACTACCGGTAAAACACAGTGAGAATGTGAAAGACATAAACTGGTAACCCTTAGCTTTCCATGCAATCTAATACCTCATGTTCACTTCACCCTTATGCAAAAACAAGTAATCTATCATCATAAATATAATGACTGCTAGTTCAACATGTTTTACCACTTTGACATAAAACACTAAACCATCACATGAAGACATCACACATGACACACTGATTTTTCACGTGGAAACCCAACTGGGAAAAACCACAGTGGGGATGAATACCCACAAACTATTCTTGAACTCTTTTGAAGTTCGTTCTGTTAGGAGCCTAGTCCGGTTAGAGACTTTTACAATAGGTTCTGCTAGAAACTGATCCTGCTAGGGATCACTCAGTTAAGGGATGGCTAAGTACCCGATTAAAGGTTAGAACCCTATTAAAGGATTTATACAAAAGCCTGTTAAAGCTACCCGATTAAGGGATTTTCCAACTGTTGAAATGGTTAGAAGTCAACAGGTAGTGCACTGATTTGATAACAACACTTAATGCCAAGGCAAATCCACTTTAGCTCCTCCTCTTCTGCAATCACACTCTGTAGGTATCAACACTCTTCTCCGGTCTGGCAAGAATCAAGTAACTCTTCACTTGGATACACACATAATATTTTCCAACAAATTCAAAATGAAAAACATCATCGACCTTATAGGAAACAGATAGGTCGGTAGCATAAACCCTCAACCCTAAACATTTAGGTTTTACAATCCAGTCAGTTCAATCTTGACCGTTAATCACATTACATTGAATACAATAGTCTTAAACAGATCTCAAGACGTTCTCCAATGTTCATTCTTTGCCGCTTCAGGAAGCTGATAACTCATCACGTGCTCTCCACCGTTTACAGAGACTTCACACATTCTCGAGGTAGATAGGATCAATCTCCATGCAAGATCCTCAAGGAAATCCTTCACGTGCACAAGGCTGGCGTGGCAACACTTATCTGGTCTTCAGTACAATGCTAACTCATCACAAGATGTCATCGGTTGAATCGCACAATCTTGGAATGCATCAACCGAAAACTTTGAAGCTGAGACTACCAACCGGTAGTCATGCCAAATGAAACCTCGATAGAAAACTTCCATATACCGGTTCTCATTCCAACATACCGGTTCACCTTGAACAAACATACTGCTTCACTTTTTCACAAATACCGGTTTACATCATCATATCGATTTTCTTGCCAGTTTGCTTACTACAACATACCGGTTCATACTTCAGCATATTGACAGCAATGACAACATACAAAATCATCATGTCATCATGCTCTGCACATATGCCAACAATCTCCCCCTTTGGCATTGATGGCAATATACAAAGATATCTTTCTACTTCTGCTTCACAATCTTCTCTCCAATACGACAAATATATTTTCTGCTTCACATCTTCTCCTCCTTTGACAACAATGCCAAAGTCGAGGCATACACATGTATGTTCCACTATGTTGCTCCCCCTAAGGAGTAGCATCCTTCAATACACCAATCCTAAAAAAAGATATATCACTGTAAGACCTGACTGATGTGGAGCACACACCTTTAGTTCACCTCTTGAAGGGGCAACACCCCTAATTCACCTCTCAAATAGGTAAAGGTAGCCTTTGGTAGAGGCTTGGTGAATATGTCTGCTAACTGCTCCTTACTGGAAACATGGTCCAATACAACCTCTTTGTTTTGAACCTTCTCCCTCAAGAAATGATACTTGAGCTCGAAGTGCTTGGTTCTAGCATGCAAAACGGGATTCTTGGAGATGTTAATTGCACTTGTGTTGTCACAAAATATACTTACTGGTTTAGATATAGGAACTTTGAAGCCATTTAATACATGCTTCATCCAAATTGTCTGGGTGCAGTTCATAAATGCTGCAACATACTCCGCTTCTGCTGTAGACTGAGAGATACAACTCTGCTTCTTACTCATCCATGAGACTAGTCTACCACCAAGAAAGAATGCACCACCAGTTGTGCTCTTTTGGTCGTCCACATTACCAGCCCAATCAACATCTGTAAACACTTTCAGGTTGAAATCATTACTGTATGGATACCATAATCCATAGTCAATAGTTCCCTTCAGATATCTCAGAATCCACTTGACTGCTACCAAGTGGGATTCTCTTGGGCTTTTCTGGAACCATGCAGTAATGTCCGCTGCATGTGCAATGTCCGATATGCTATGTACTACATAGTGCAACTTACCAATCATTGATCGGTATTCTTTCTCATTTACCAATGTTGAGTCATCCTCTTTTGATAGTTTACAACCGGTCACCATCGATGTACCAACCGATTTGTTGTCTTCCATGCCAAAGGTATTCAATACCTCTTTGACATACTTGGACAGAGTGATAAAGATTCCATCTTTTATTTGTTGAATCTATAGTCCAATGAAGAACTCAATCTCCCCTATAAGTGACATCTCAAATTCCTTCTTCATCTCATCTGCAAAGTCATGACTCATCTTGTCATCTCCACCAAGAATTATGTCATCAACAAATACTTCACAGATCAAAATCTGATCTCCTTCTAATTTCAAGTAGATATTGCTATCTTCACTTGTTCTTTCAAATCCAATCTTCACAAGATGGGAGTGCAAGCGTTCATACCATGCTCTAGGTGCTTGCTTTAGTCCATACAAGGCTTTATGTAGCCTACACACCATGTCACTATCGTCTGATAGGGAAAACCAATCTGGTTGTTCTATATACACCTCCTCTTCTAGTATTCCATTCATGAATGCAAATTTTACATCCATTTGATATACTTTGAATCCCTTGAAGGTTACATATGCAAGAAGCATACAAACTCCTTCCAATCTGGCTACTGGAGCAAAGGTTTCTCCATAGTCTTCTCCTTCTTCTTGAGCATATCCTTTGCACACCAGTCTGGCTTTGTTTCTTACCACTATGCCATCTTCATTCAGCTTATTTTTTAAAACCCATTTGGTGCCTATGACATTTTTATGCTCAGGTCTGGGTACCAAAGACCATGTACCATTCTTTTCTATCTGGTCAAGTTCCTCTTCCATTGCCTTGATCTTGTCTTCATCTTTATGTGCCTATTTAAATGTTTTAGGCTCAAATTCAAAGATCATGCAAGAATTTTCTCTTACCTTTCTTCTTGTAAGAATTCCTGCATCCTTATCTCCTATGATCTGCTTTGGATCATGATTCAGCTTTACATACCTAGGAATGATCTTGGTTGTTTCCTCTTGCTTTTCTTCTTCATCCTCATCTTCATCAGCATCAGCATCTATCGGTGTAGGAGCACTGTTACTGGTGCCAGGTTGTTTTGCAACCGGTTCCCAGAAGGTTACTACGGATTCCTCTCCTACTTACTCACTGTCGGTTTCCTCAGGTTTCTTAGAGGTTTCATCAACTCTAACATTGATGCTTTCAACAATTCTCCGAGTCCTTTTGTTGAAACATTTGAGAGTTTTGCTATTTGTGGAATACCCTAGGAATGTTCCCTCGTCACATTTTGCATCAAACTTGCTCTGATGTTCACTCCTCTTGATATAACATTTGCTACCAAACACTCTAAAGTAGCTTACCATTGGTGTCTTACCGGTCCAATACTCATAAGAAGTTTTATCCGTACCTTTCTTGATGAGTACCCAGTTCATAGTGTAGACTGCAGTGCTCACCACTTCTCTCCAAAAAGTGTGAGCAACTTTTCCTTGGATCAGCATTGTTCTAGCTACTTTAACTACAGTTCAGTTGTTCCTCTCTGCTAGACCATTCTGCTATGGAGTCTGGGGGGCAGACAATTGCCTCTTGATGCCATTCTCTTCACAATACTTGTTGAATTCACTGGAAGTGAACTCACCTCCTTGATCAGTTCTTAGGCATTTAATCCTCTTACCGCTTTCTTTTTCAACCACTGCTCTAAAGGCTTTGAACTTTCCAAAGGCTTCAGACTTGTCTTTCAAGAATGTGACCCACATCATTCTTGAGCAATCATCAGTAAGAATCATAAAATACCTATCTCCCTACACACTCCTAGTTTTCATAGGACCACACAAATCAGTATGCACAAGATCAAGTAAATTGTCTGCAGTGAAAGATTTACCTTTCAAGGTTGAGGAAGACATTTTCCCTAGTTGACACTCTCTGTACAAAGGATTCTCTGGTTTGCTCAACATAGGCAATCCTCTAACTGCCTTGATCTTACTAGCCTTCACAATATTATCAAAGTTTACATGGCAGAGTCTCCTATGCCATATCCAACTATCATCAAACTTAGCCATTAGACATGTACTGATGTTTGCATTCAGCTGAAATGGGTCACCTTTGGTCTGCATATCGGTGGCCATCAATTCACCACTCTTACCTTTTATTTTGCATACTCCATTTCTGAATTCCAGAGTGAGTCCATTATCATTCAGCTGGGCAACACTCAAAAGGTTGTGTCTGAGACCTTCTACCCAATACACATTATCAGCACTGCTTTTTCCATTCAAAGAGATGGACCCTTTTCCTTTTACCATACATGGTGCATCATTACCAAAACTAACCACACCACCATCATACTCTTCCAGAGATAGAAACTTACTCTGGTCACCAATCATATGGTGAGAACAACCACTGTCAATAATCCACTCATTGGAATTATCAAAGTGGGAGACAAGAGGCTTCTTGTCTGACACATCTTCCTTAACTGCTACAAACACAATGTCTTCACTTTCTTCATCTTTTGATTCCTCATTAGTGACACCTTCATCAACTGCTACAAAACAATTTCTCCTGTTTCCTCCTTTGAACTTCTTGAACTTCTCTGGTTTGTCCTTATTATCACCATTAGGACAGTTTACAGTAATGTGTCCTGTCCTATTGCAAGAAAAGCATTTCAAAGGGAGCTTACCTATGTATTTATCAGTTCCCTTAGGAAGTCTCTTAGCAAGAAGAGCTTCAAATTCCATCAGGATCTCCTCATCAACCATTTCTCTACTTTGTCTTGGTTCACCACTAGTACTAGCTTCTTTGCCTTTTCTAGATGGTGTAGCAGATGCTCTAAAGGCTGATTCAGTCTTCTAAATACTGCCATCATAATTATTTAGCTCATATGCGGTCAACTTTGCAATGATGGAGTCTAGGGATACCTTTGTCTTGTCTATAGACCTCAACTCCTTAATAGCAGAAACCCGTATTGCATAGACCGGTAATAAGGATCTCAAAACTTTTCTAACAACAATGGAATCTTTTATTTTACCACCTGCACTCTTGGTGTCTCCAACAACAGTTTTGATTCTTATTCCATATTGTTGAATGGTCTCTCCTTCAACCATCCACATGTCTTCAAACTTTCCCCTAAGGCTCTCTTCCTTAGCTTGTTTCACATGCTCATCACCAACATAGATATTCTCAAGAGCATCCCATACTTCTTTGGGATTCTCTTTATCCTAAACATCAATAAACTCAATGTCAGATAAACTGTTGATTAGGGTTTCCATGACTTGCCCATTCTCCTGAATCTCTCTCTTTTCATCATCGGTGAGAGTACCGATGGGGCTAACATAAGCATTCTCAACATAGCTCCAGTGTTGAGCACCCATGCTTCTGATGTATATCTTCATTTTGTCCTTCCATATTTTAAAATTGTCTCCGTTGAACTTTGGACCTTCCCTCCTCATCATTAGAATAGGATCTTTTCCTCAAGCGGTTAAGCTTACAAAACAGAGGACCTAGAAGATGCTCTGATTCCAATTGATAAGTTAATGATGAACAGTTAGTACCAAATCGGTACTGAGAGGGGGAGGAGGGGGGGGTGAATCAGTACAGGCCAAAAACACTTTCCCTGAACCAGTTTGACTGTAAACACAACACTTGACTGGCAAGCAATAACATCGATCTAAATCTGATTGCTACTGGTAAAACACAGTGAGAATGTGAAAGACATAAACCGGTAACCCTTAGCTTTCCATGCAATCTAATACCTCATTTCCACTTCACCCTTATGCAAAAATAAGTAATCTATCATCAAAAATATAATGACTGCTAGTTCAACATGTTTTACCACTTTGACATAAAACACTAAACCATCACATGAAAGACATCACACATGACACACTGATTTTTCTCATGGAAACCCAACTGGGAAAAACCACGGTGGGGATGAATACCCACAAGCTATTCTTGAACTCTTTTGAAGTCCGCTCTGTTAGGAGCCTAGTCCGATTAGAGACTTTTACAATAGGTTCTACTAGAAACCAACCCTGCTAGGGATCACCCGATTAAGGGATGGCTAAGTACCGATTAAAGGTTAGAACCCTGTTAAAGGTCACCTCGCAAGAGGATTTGAAGAACTCATTGAGTTGAGTCACCCTGTTAAAGGATTTATACAAAAGCCTATTAAAGCTACTCGGTTAAGGGATTTTCCAACTGCTGAAATGGTTAGAAGTCAATAGGTAGTGCACTGATCTGATAACAACACTTAATGCCAAGGCAGATCCACTTTAGCTCCTCCTCTTCTGCAATCACACTCTGCAGGTATCAACACTCTTCTCCGGTCTGGCAAGAATCAAGTAACTCTTCACTTGAATACACACATAACATTTACCAACAACTTCAAAATGAAAAACATCATCGACCTTATAGGAAACAGGTAGGTCGGTTTTACAATCCAGTCGGTTCAATCCTAATCGTTAATCACACTGCATCGAATACAACAGTCTTGAACATATCTCAAGATGTTCTCCAATGTTCATTATTTGCCGCTTCAGGAAGCTGATAACTCATCACGTGCTCTCCACCATTTACAAAGACTTCGCACATTCCCGAGGTAGATAGGATCAATCTCCATGCAATATCCTCAAGGAAATCCTTCACGCACACAAGGCCGACGTGGCAACACTTATCTAGTTTTCATTACAATGCTAACTTATCACAAGATGTCATCGGTTGAATCGCACAATCTTAGAATGCATCAACCAAAAACCCTGAAGCTGAGAGTACCAACTGGTAGTCATGCCAAATGAAACCCCGATAGAAAACTTCCATATATCAGTTCTCATTCCAACCTACCAGTTCACCTTGAACAAACAAACCGCTTCACTTTTTCACAAATATCGATTTACATCATCATATCGGTTCTCTTGCCAGTTTGCTTACTACAACATACCGCTTCATACTTCAGCATATTGACATCAATGACAACATACAAAATCATCATGTCATCATGCTCTGCACATATGCCAACAGGGGGGTAGGCCTTGGTCACAACTACTAGATTTTGAAGGTATCCCCTTCCACTGCAGGAGATGCTTCTCTACAGGTCATCTTTTTTCGAACTGCTCTTTTTCTTGCTACAAAGGTGTTTCTACCTAGTAGAAGTGTTAGAATATTTAATCTTTACTTGGCTTAGGTTTATTTGTATTTAATTTGGTATATTCCTTTGGAATCCCTACATGTAATTTGTCCTCTTGTATATGTGCGAGGACAAGTCATTTATTTTATTTACCTTTATTAAGGAATATTAGTTTATCCTCCTTAAGAGGATGTTGACACATTGCACACACAAATTTTGAATGGTAGCATTGATAGATTTGGGAGTTACTTTGTATCTCCTCTTCTCATCTCTATTTAAGAGATGCTTCTCCTCTCATTCTTCACTTTGGATATCATTGTAATGAGCTTCTCTCTCTCTCTCTCTCTCTCTCTCTCTCTCTCTCTCTCTCTCTCTCTCTCTCTCTCTCTCTCGTTCTCTCTTTAGGCTTTTCCTTCATTCATAATACATAAGGAGTTTTTCTTTTCTTTTCCCCTTTCAAAAGCTCTTATGTCTCCTCTTCAAGTTCTGGGTGATTGCTCTCACGTTGTTTTCTACTTTGGTAACTCTGCTTCAATCAACATACTTACTTGGATTTCTTTTTCATTTTCTTTCTCTTGTATTTCCTTTCATGGTATCAAAGCAGGTTACTAATCCTTGTTTAAGTGGAAGTTGATGAAGGTTGTCATTGTTCTTTTTTTGAGCTCACCTTTCTTGGAGACACTCTTTCAGAGAAGAGAAGAAGTTTATTCATTATCTTTTTTTGTTGTACAGGTTTTGATATATATATATATATATATATATATATATATATATATATATATATATTGTGCTAACACACTTTGGAAGGCTTAGGGTTTTTCATTCTGATTTGATTTTTGGTTTTGGAAGGCTTGCCGCCAAAACTGTCTTTCTAACCTCTTTTCTTGCGTTCTTTAAATTACTTGTTTTGGAAGGCTTGTCGCCAAAACTAGTTCATCATTATGTTGCATTTTTTATTTGCTCGCAGATTTTAACATTTATCTTACTTGCAGAGATTTGATAAAAAAATTATATTATTACTTCATCTAATCTTTATCTTGTTAATATCTTCTCCAATGTTTGCATCAGCAGGTATAGTTTTTTGAGTTGGTTTTGTCTCTTTGTTCTATGTGTTTTCCCCTGCCCCTCACGTCTCTCGCCTTTTTTCCGCATTAGTCGTTTACCATCTCTGCATTCAGTGTTCTCTGTGACCTCTTTGAACTGCATTGTATCATCTTTGCTTGGATCGTGCACATCGTTTTTATTTATTTATTTATTTGTTTGTTTTTTCTTGCTGCATTTTTCAGCGCCTATTATGTTGCACTCCATTCCCAAGTTGACTCGAAGTCACCCACACCCATTTGCACTCTGTGTAACATTTTTCTGCACTCCTCCTAACACTTCTATTTTTCGTTTGCAATGCTTGCACTAACCTTACATAACGTCTTCGCCCATTCGATTCTTTCTTTCATTTCATGCATGTTTAATCTTTCTTTCTTTCACATTTTGAATCTTTAAAACGTTTAACTTATTCATTCATTCACACATCTTCTAGTTTAAAAAAAAGTTATAAAAACTAAGTCTAAACTTTTCACATAATGAGTAAAGTTTATAAAAGCTAAGTTTCTTTCCTTATTCATACGTATATTAAAAAGTTTCTAATGTTTACACTTTTTTTTTAATATATAAAAATTTTAAATAAAGCTTTTGGTTCTTTGTTTTAAAATTTTATTTTTTTTAAATAGTTTAATTTTATTATTAAAATTCAAATAAAATTAAAGTTTTTTTAAAATTTAAAATTTGTTATTAAATATTTGAAAATAATACTTTGATAAATAGTCTTTTTTTTTTTTAAATGTTATTTTTAAAAGTTATTATTCAAGTTTGATTCAAGTTTAATCAAGGAGGTTAATTTTTTTGTTTTTAATCCAAGGGGGTATTTTTTCAATACTAATCATAATTTGTTCATTGTTTTGCTATCATGTCTACATTAATTCTTGAAATTAAATTAAATTAAATAGCACTAATTATCATTCATGGAAAACACATATTTCCTTTATTTTTCGTTTCAAGCACCTTTTGGATGTTGCAATTGATAAAAGTTCAAAGCCCACTACAACTGCTCCTCAAGCTAACCAAGACAGGTGGAAGGCTCAAAATGAGGAAGCACTTGGTTTAATTGGTATTTCGATGGTTCCTGAATTGTATGGTCTTATTGGAAAATGTACAAAAGCATATAAAGCATGGGAAATTTAAAAAATAACTTATGATAGTTCAAATGAATCTTGCAAAATTAAGCTTCAAGATCAACTCGAAGACGTTAGGTATATGGATTTTAAAATCATGGATGAATTATTATTAAAGTTTGATTCTATTAATAGTCAATTAACTGGTTTATGAGTTAAGCTATCTAATATACGTTTAATTCATCTTATTCTTAAAAAATGTTTTCCTCGTCAATTTCAACAATTTATTATTAATATCCATGTTCAGCTTGTTATTCCTAGTTTAGCTACTCAATTAACTTATGATATTTTTCATAATTTATTACATCAAGAGGAAGCTAAATTAATTTAGTTCGGTACTCTTAAAAGTAGTGAACATGCTTCTATGTCTAAAAATCAAAATCACAATAATCATTATTCTAATAATAAATTTCATTCTAAATCCTATCTATAATAACAATTCTAATAATAATCAAAAGAATAATTATTCTAAGAGGCCCCATTGTACGTATTGTGGTAAGGATGGTCATGTGACTAATAATTGTTTTAAGAAACAAAATGGTAAAAAGCCCATGAACCAAAATAATCCAAATAATCAACAACATAAACCTCATTATAAGAAAGGTAATAATAATGGTAATTCATCTCATCATGCATTTACCCGTAGTTACAATGTTTCAAAGCCTCTTGAATGGATTATTGATTCCGGTGCATCTCAACATGTTAGTTCCCATAAAGAATTTTTTTATTCTATGCATCCTAATACTTCAAATATTCTTGTTCAACTTGCTAACAATTATACTTGTAAAGTAGAAGCTATTGGTGATGTCAATGTTCCGAATGGTAAATTACATGTTGTTCTTTATGTTCCTGAATTAAAATCAAATTTTCTTTCTGTTGCTAATATTTGCCAAGATTATAAGATTGAATTCTAGAAGGATATGTGTGTTATATCATTGATCCAAAGCATAACCAAGTTATTGCTAATGCTAAAATGGATAAAGATAACTTATTCAAATTTTATGAGTTTGCTTGTTCAAAGTATTCTTTGCTTACTACCATTGATTTTAATGTTTGGCATGAAAGAATTGCCACAAAAATTCTAATAATATTGCCTTCATGCAAAAGCAAATATGGTAGATGGATTGCCTAGCATTGTTCCTTCTAAAATTGTATGCACATGATGCATGAGTGGTAAGATCCATATGGAGCCCTTTCCTCAAGGTCAATCATGGAGGGCAAATCATAAATTGCACCTCGTTCATAGTGACCTTTTGGGACCCACAAAAAATACCTCCATCCAAGGATCAAGGTATGCACTTACATTTGTTGATGATTTTTCTAGGATAACTTGGATCTATTTCCTTCATAGAAAGGATCAAGTTCTTGATGTTTTTATTGAATTTCATATGTTTGTTGAAAGACAGTCTAGTTTTAAGATTCAAATCCTTAGAACTGATAATGGTAAGGAACATGTTAATAATGCATTTAATGGTTATTTGAAATCTTTTGGTATTAAACATGAGCTTACTATTCCCTATACACCTCAACAAAATGGTATAGCGGAAAGGAAGTATAGAACCATTGTTGAAATGGCTAGATGTTTATTGCATGCTAAGAATATGCATTATAAATTTTGGGTTGAAGCTATGGCTTGTGCTACTTATCTTATTAATAGAACTCTCGAAGAAGCTTGGTCAGGTAGAAAGCCCAATTTAAAGCATTTAAGAATTTTTGGTTCCATTGCTTATGTTCATAAGCCTAAACAAAAAAAGAATAAATTAGAGTCTAAATCTTCTCCTTATATATTTGTTGGTTATGATGAACATTCTAAACCATATAGAGTTTACAGTCCTATCACTAACAAAGTTAAAGTTGCTAGAGATGTTTGTATTGTTGAAAGTGGTATTAATTATTGTTCTAAAGTGCAAGATAATGAATTTGTTGAAAGTAAGGTCGTGGTTGTGGATGAAAAACCTCGTTCTCTAAACCCTGTTCGTTCTCTCAACCCTACTTCTAGTGCATCTATTTTTAAAAGAGATAGTGATGATGATCATGATAATTCTACTCCTAATGATTCTTCCTCTGGTGATGATTCTATTACTTCTAAAAGGAAGCCTAAATGGTTTAAGACTTTGATTCAAGAAAGTGATGATTATTTAGCTAGAATGGGTAAACTTAAGGCTAGAAGAACAAATTATTGCAATTATGCTTTGATATCTACTATTATGAATTTAAATGATCCTAATTCTTTTAAGCAAGCTAAAATCAACCTCATTGGCAAAAAGCTATGAAAAAAGAATATGATACTTTGCTTGCTAATCAAACTTGGGATTTAGTCCCTTTACCTCAAGGTAAAAATCTTGTTTCTTGTAAGTGGTTATATAAAACTAAATTGAATGCAATAATTAAGTTACTAAGTTTAAAGATAGATTAGTTGCTAGATGTTTTTTCTCAAATTGAAGGCTTAGATTATAATGAAACTTTTGCTCATGTTGCTAAAATGCCTACTATTAAACTTGTTCTTGCTTTAGCTTCTAATATGAATTGTCTTATTCATCAAATGGATGTTAAAAGTGATTTTCTAAATGGTGATTTACATGAGGAAATTTATGTCTCAACCTCCAGGTTTTGTCAAGGAAGGTAATGAACATTTAGTTTGCAAATTAAAGAAATCAATTTATGGTTTGAAACAATCTCCTAGGGAATGGTATTCTAAGATAAATGCATTCTTTCTTTCTCAAGGTTTTATTAGAAGTAAAAATGATCCAAATTTATATATTAAACATAGTGAAGATGACTTTGTGATTATTATTTTATATGTAGATGGTTTACTAACTTCAAGTTCCAATAATTTAATTTCTGAAATTAAGTTTCAACTCAATCAAAAATTTCAAATGACTAATTTAGGACTTTTACATTATTTTTGGGGAATACAAATTTGGCAAACAAGTAACGGTATTTTTCTCTCTCAAAATAAATATGCTCAAGATCTTTTGGACAAGTTTAACATGAATGATGCTAATCATGTTTCTACTCCATGCGAGTTAGGCACAAAATTAATGCTTGATATGCAAACTCCTTTAGTTGATGCTACTTTATATATACAACTAGTTGGAAGTTTAAATTATTTAACTCTAACTAGACAAGATATTGCTTATAGTGTAGGTTTAGTTTCTAGATTTATGTCTAAACCTCAACAAACTCACTTTAAAGTTGCAAAAAGAATTTTGAGATATATTAAAGGAACTCTTAATGTTGGTTTATTTTATGATGCAAATTGTGATTTTACTTTAAAAGGATTTACTGATTCAGAACTAGGGGGAGATCCTAATGATGGGAAATATACTAGTGGATATTGTTTATTTGTTGGTTTAGGTGCCATTTATTGGAATAGTAAGAAACAACAATCTACTTCACTTGGTTCCACAAAAGCTGAATGTAAAGGATGCACTAATGCCTCTAAAGAAGCCTTATGGCTTAGAAGATTGCTTGAAGATTTGGGGCCACCTCAAACAGATCCAACACCTTTGTATTGTGATAATCAAAGTGACATTGCTTTGGCTAAGAATCCTATCTTCCACGCAAGGACCAAACATATTGCTCTCCAACACCACTTTATTAGGGAACAAATTGAAGACAAGCAAGTTTCACTTTTATATTGCAAGAGCGAAGATCAAGTTGTAGATATTCTAACAAAGCCACTTTGTAAAGAGAAGTTCCAATTTCATTGTAAAAATTTTGGTTTGCAACCTATTGAAGGGTTTGATGTAAACTCCCCAAGTAAAGCTTAGGAGGGGGGTGTTAGAATATTTAATCTTTACTTGGCTTAGGTTTATTTGTATTTAATTTGGGATATTCCTTTGGAATCCCTACATCTAATTTGTCCTCTTGTACATGTGTGAGGACAAGTCATTTCTTTTATTTATTAAGGAATATTAGTTTATCCTCCTTAAGAGGATGTTGACACATTGCACACACATATTATGAATGGTGGCAATCATAGATTTGGGAGTTAAATTGTATCTCCTCTTCTCATCTCTATTTAAGAGATGCTTCTCCTCTCATTCTTCACTTTGGATATCATTGTAATGAGCTTCTCTCTCTCTTGATCTCTCTTTAGGCTTTGCCTTCATTCATAATACATAAGGGGTTTTTCTTTTCTTTTCCCCTTTCAAAAGCTCTTGTGTCTCCTCTTCAAGTTTTCGGTGATTGCTCTCACGTTGCTTTCTACTTTGGTAACAATACTTCAATCAACATACTTACTTGGATTTCTTTTTCATTTTCTTGCTCTTGTATTTCCTTTCAGGAAGAATGCTACTGCTAATCACTTAATAGTCAACGCTCCTGACTCTGCATCTGTTGGCTCCTCTCTTGAGGATGATGTCGATGTTGTGCCCCTCACGGTTACTGATGCTCTTGTTGCTCCTTTTGTGGCCTCATCTCCCAAGGTCCCCACTTATGCTTCTCCTGTTCTACAACCACGTTCTTCTGATTTTGGGTCTACTACTATTTCGTCACAGCGTGTTGCTGCTCTACAACAACCTCATGTTGTTCTATTGCATCACTCTGTTGACACCATTGTTTGTAACCCTATGGGATCCCTTCTAGTTGATCTCTCTTTTTATGGACCTAATGACAACATCGTTTGGACTGTGGTTGCTCGCAAGCGGAAGGGGAAGTCTTCTCCCCTGCCCCAAACCCCCCCTCGATGGGGTTTGGGTGTCTCTCTCCCACCTTGAGTGGGGTCTTTTTTATGTTCTCTGGTTGGATAGTATTCCTTGCATGTCTAACTGTGTTTGTTTCTAGCTGCCTTTTGGTTGTTGTTATTTTTGCCAACATCATTTCTCTTGATGTTTCTTGTTTTTTGTTGATAGTTTATTACTATGTTAAGGGTCAGCGCCCTAGTTAACACTACTTTAATAATAAAAAACAACCAATGTAGAAGTTAGCTTTTGCTAAGTAGACAGTTTAGGAGATAAAATAGGATTTGGTTTTCAGTTTATTTTCTATTTGCATTGAGCTCACATGGGAGGGAATTCAGGGGGGGTAAGGACCCGTACGGGCTATGTAGAGCTAGGAACCAAATAGGAGAGAGAGAGAGAGAGAGAGAGAGAGAGAGAGAGAGAGAGAGAGAGAGAGAGAGAGAGAGAGAGAGAGAGAGAGAGTAGGGGGTAGGAAGAGGGATAGAATAGGATAAGGAGAGGGGGAGGGAGAGAGAGTTAGAGACAAAGAGAGAAGGGAGAGAGAGAGGGAAAGAGAGAGAGAGAGAGAGAGAGAGAGAGAGAGAGAGAGAGAGAGAGAGAGAGAGAGAGAGAGATTAGAAAAAGGAGAGGAAGAGAGGGAGAGAGAGGGGGATTGGGAAAAGGAGAGGGGGAGAGAGAGAGAGAGAGAGAGAGAGAGAGAGAGAGAGAGTAGGGGGAGAGGGGGGAAGAGAGAGAATAGGAGATAGGAAGAGGGAGAGAATAGGATAAGGAGAGGGGGAGGGAGAGAGAGGGGGATAGAGAGAGGAGATTGCGAGAGAGGGAGAGGGAGGGCGGAGATGGGGAGAATAAGATAGATAGATAGATAGAGAGAGAGAGAGAGAGAGAGAGAGAGTAGGATAAAGAGAGAGAGAGAGAGAGAGTAGGATAAAGAGAGAGAGAGAGAGAGAGAGAGAGAGAGAGAGAGAGAGAGAGAGAGAGACATGAGGTAGAGAGAGAACAAGAATGAGAAAAGGGTAAGAGACTCGGCAAAAAGAGAAGTGTGAGGGGGAGAGAGATGAGATATAAGTCAAGGAGGATAAGTAGGGCTCAGAATAGACAGAGATGGTGATGGGGGAAGGAAGACGAGAGAGAGAGGAAAAGAAAAGAGACATGCATGTATACAAACATATATACATATATCTATATAAATATATGTATATATAACTATAGATGTGCATATATACATACATAAACACATATTATATATGTATGTCTATACATATGTGTAGTAAATACTAAGTTTATAAGAATACATTATTATGTCTTCATAATCCGTACGGGTTTTGTGAAACACAAAATAATGGTTTTAGTAAGAGGGTTGGAAAATGACCCTAAGGCTTGCAAGCCCATTTTCCCCTATTTTTGTCCCTTTACATGTTTTTTCATCTTCCAACATGATTTCTCGACTTCGTCATCATTAGGTTTACAAATGATCAAGTGGGTATCTCTAAAATTACCACCATAATCTCACACGTCTTCTCAGTTTTCTAACCATATATATTTTTCTATTTTTGGACAACATTAGCATAGTAAACTTTAATTTTCTTTACCAGTGCCTTGACAGTCCTCATAGACATATGTCTACCATTTTTTTAATAACTTTTGATATACTTGACCAAATTTAAAATAAATTACATATTATTGTTCTACACTAGATTCTATACACTTTAAAAAAAAAAAGTTTTCATTTTCGATTATTTTGATGCAAGTTATGCCCAGTGCATGAACAGGTACCAAATTTTTCATGATGCGATCACTTCAAAAAATCATTAAAAAAAGACTCAATGGAAAATTACAAAAAAATACACAACTTCTAGATCTCACTCTTACCTATCATCCGACCAAAAGGTTTTGCAAAATACTAAATCTAACAATATATTTTGTGCAGTGTACGAAAACAACTATGTTATGTTTTTCTAAAAAAATCAGGAACAATTTTTTGTGCGCGAGAGGTTTGACCCTCTTAATCTTATCCAATTTTTAAAAACTTTAGTAGTTTAGAAACTAGATTCAAAGTACTACAATTCTTATTCTTTTCTCAACTCCTAGTTTTGAGTGCATGACCTTCAAATATCTGTTTGAAGTTTAGGTTTACCTGTTTTTTTTTAAAAAAGTGGTCACTTATACCTCGCTTTTTGTTCACCATCTTGGTGCACTTACCCAGGTGGGAGTTATTTTTTTGGTTACTAAATAAAAGGAGGGGATGCTGGTAAATCAACGTCAATCTTAGGAATGAAAATCAAAAAAGAAAGAAGCTATCAAGAAGACACTGCATGAAAAATCAGTTTTTGATGGTTGCAGGAGAGGCGATTGTACGAGCTAGGGCCTCTATGCCCTAACCTCGAGTTTCTTTCATTCTGTGAGTGTTTGGGGGCGGGCGGGCGGGTGGGGAGGTTTCATGTTGTTCAAGGGGCTTAAATCTGTTTGTTGGTCGTCGTTTGTGTTTGCAAGGCTGCGGGTTTCATGGCTACCGTTTGTGCTTGCAGGGCTGTGGTTTTTGTTAGTTGTGAAGTGTGTTTAGGTGGATAGGGGTTGGTGCCAGGGTTTGAGGTTAAGGGTTGTGGAGGTATGGAAAAGGTTTCTAGTAGTTTGGTGGTTGTTGGGGCAAAGTTGGCCCATGGTCATTCTTTGGACATGCATGCTGGGATGTCAGATTCCTCTTTTGTGGGTGAAAGTTCCAAACTCAAGAAGGTGAATGGGTGTTTGTCGCAGAGTGCAGATCATCCGGTTCTAGTTATTTCTTCCGAATCGGTGATGGAGGATATTTCTTATTGGAGACAACATGTTTTGATTTGCATGTTCCTTGGAATCCGTATTTCTCTATCGGCTTTGGAATCTTGGATTCGTCGATACGAGTAGGTTGACGGTGATATGCAAATTATGCTAGCAAAAAATGGTTATTTCATGGTTGATTTTTTTTGCATCTCGGATCAGAATAGAGTTTTTGAGGGAGGGCCCTACTTTTACAATCATGTTGGCTTGTTTGTCAAGCCCTAGCATGTTGTTTTCAATTCTACTGAAGAATTGCCCTCTAGAGTTCTTGTTTGGGTCTGTTTGCCATGTCTTCCTTTGGAGTTTTGGAGGGAGGATATTTTACAACGAATTGTTGCTCTATTGGGGAAGTCAGCTGCTATTGCTCAACATACCCTTGATAAAAAAGGTTTTTTCTTATGCTTGTATTTGTGTTGAGATTGATCTTAATAACTCATTGCCAGACTCTTTCGAAATTTGTCTTGGCTCTACTTATTGGGTTCAACAGTTAGATTAGGAGTCCCTTCCTTTTCAATGTCAGATCTGCCATGAGTATGGGCACCTTCAATGCCAATGCCCTAGGGTAAGCAAATTTGTTGGGGATTCTTCTCCTCTTTCCTCAGTTTCGATGGCAGATAAGGGGGATAAAGGAAAGGTTCCTATGATAGATGGTGGGCCTAATATGAATGGTTTTATACATGTTAAGCCAATGGCTAAAGGGAGAGGTCAGAAGTGGTCTTATAAGGATAGGCAAAGTGACGAGGGTTTCAACCATTTTGAGGTCCTGGATAATCTGGCCTTGGAGGGGGGATTCCTGTAGAGGTTTCTTTTGGGACCACTTCTATGGGAATTGATACCGTGTCGGAGCAAGTGATTGTTGATAAGGATAAGCCTATGATGCATGTGCAGGGGGATGTTGGAAATTGTGGCGACTCTGCAGGTTTGCAGGATGATATTGTTTTGGTAGATTTGGCTAAGGAGGTCTTGACTTCAGCTTAAGGGGGTTTTCTCAGGCTCTGGGTGTGCAACAACACCCCCTTAAGAAGGGTCCCTTTGATAATTCCTCTAAAACTGGTCGCAAGAAGGATCTAGAAAAGATTAAAGTTATTGCAGATTTGTTGGTGGAATCTAGGTTTGTTAATCCCATTGATGTTCTTTCCTCCCAACCTCCTTCATGATTATTTTGTCCTAGAATGTAAGGGGGTTGAATAGCACCTCCCATCAAAAGGTTATTCATGATTTGGTTGGTCTTCATTTTCCAAACATTTTTGGTATTCAGGAGGCTAAGCTTTCCGTTGATTTGATGCTTCAGTATGCTTCTCGTATTTGGTTTTCTAGTCAATGTCAGTGTATTGGTTCTTAGGGAAACTCTGGAGGTTTGGCTATTTTTTGGGATCCATGTAAGATTTTTCCTCTTTGGTGGATCTCTAGTCATTCTTCTATCTCTATGGTTGTTAATGATTTGGAAACTGGTGAGATTATTTTGGTCAATAATGTTTATGCTCCAATTGATATTCATGGTAAAATTCAGCTTTGGGCTCATTCAGGTATGTCTGATCATGTGCTCCATATCTTCCTTGGGTCTTAACTAGTGATTTCAATTTTGTGTTGAGCTTGGAGGAGAAAAGACGGGGTTGCCTAGGCTTGGTCCTGCTTCTGATCTTTTTTGAGTTAATATGGATTCTCTTGCTTTAGTTGATGTTAAGCCTTATAATGGGATTTTCACTTGGAATAATAGACTAAGTGGGTAGGATGCAATCTCTGAAAGGTTGGATAGATTTCTTGTCTCCAGTTTTTGGGTGAGGGGCAGCTTGGTTACTTGCTCTAAAATTATAGACTAGAGGGGCTCAGATCATTGTCCTATTAAGTTTCCAGCTTCTTCTTTTACAATTCCGAAGAATCCTCTTTTTAAATTCTAGCTTATGTGGCTTTGGGAGTCTTCCTTGCATGATCGTGTGGCCCAATGGTGGCGAGATCGAGTGGTGCAGGAGATCCTACCTATGAAGGCATGAACCAAGAACAAGATGATTTTATATTTTCCTAGAAGGAATGTAATAAGACCCTGTGGGTCCGTTTTTGTAATTAAATGTCCTAGGAGTGTGACAAGTTTGTCCATGTTTGGGTCAAATTGTCATCTAGGGTCTAGTAGAGCAAATTGAATCAATAAGGGTCACAATGGTCTAAATTGAGGGATCAAGTGACCACAAATCTATTTGAGTCATTTTTGATGTTTTAGAATCAAATGTAATCATTTTTGGGGACTATGGTAGTCTAGAGTCTAAGTTGGTTGAATTATGCAAACGTTGTCATATTATCAATTTGTTGTCATGACAATTTTGCACTTTTTGTAAGTTGTGATTCTCCAACGGTTAGTCAGTTTGAAAAACAGCTAGAGGATGTTGTGGTCATTTGGGAGATACCTTTAAGGGTCCCAAACACCGAAGGATGTATGCTAGTCGATTTGGAAAGGAAATCAAAGCATCAAGAATTGTTGGAAACTCGGAAAACCATCTATTTTTTGTTGATTGCATACTGAAGGTGGATTGGTAAGAATGTTCATGGCATAGTTCCTGTAACTAGATCGTTTTGCCTTTGTTTTTCTTTCAGTGTGAAGTATTGAAGCGATCACTGCCCCATTCTACAAGCAAATCTCTCCCGGGTAGCCTAAAACCCTTAAACCCCTAGAGGTTGACTACAATAATGGGTTTTGGCCTATCAATCCTTAACTGAACACTCTATCGTTATAGGAGATGATAAGCCATTGTATCATATGTCAGTTCCAAAAGTCATTAAGAAGATACAACATAAAGAAGAGGATGCAGAACTAACCCTAGGTCTGGCATCTCTATGTGACAGTCGGTTTGATGAGTGCAATGCGTGAGAATTGAGTGGTAGAGCACTAGAAAAGGGTTTGAATGTGGTAGAAGAGTACTTTGGAGGTTTACATAACATTTTATGGTCAGTGATAGTCACCCATTAAGAGAACCACACCAGTTTGTGAAAGGCGTTCAGTCAAATAGGTCTAAAAGCCCTACTAGATCTGTTAGTGCAGCATTGGTTGGAATATCTGCAAGTTGGACCGGTACCGAAAAATGAGATATTGTTGAGAACTCCCAAAAGGGTATTTGTAAATATAATTTGTTTGCTTAGATCCTCAAGGTGTAAAAATTTATCACCTGATTCCTTCAAATGGAGGCCTAATTGCAACCAGTTCAGCTTGTGGGCGAGTGAGTCAAAGTTGATGTTCTGGTGGGTCTAAACCATGAAATCTTGTTTCATTTGTGTTAAAGTGTTGTGAGAACACCCTTCCAAGGATCCTTGTATTGAATTGGTCAAGTGGGCCATTCAAACCCTAAAACCTAGTAGTAGCCCACTCATGTATGCAAGGGTGTGGGTAGTCACACAAGAACTTGAGAAGTGTTAGTTGTTTGTAAGTGGACATAGTGGAGCCTTTGGGTTTTCCAAAGTGTTGTTTGGTGTCATTGAACCATTGCTTGAGTTGGTATTGTGTAAGGATCTTTGGAATTAAGGATTACCGGTTGAGTTTGTATGCCTTAGAGATTGGTTGGTTACCTCCTTTTGGTCTGTTGCCTCCTCATCATGGACACCCTACTTATGGTACAACCATGCACTCATTTGTTAAGAAGCTCAATATGTTAAGTATCAACTTAAGCGATGGAACAGGTTGTGTTTCAGCAACCTTCTGGCCAAGAAAAGGGAAGCTTAGGCACGCTTTGATGTGATTACTCGCCAAATTTGGGATTTTGGCTTTTCGGAGGCTCTTGGAAAAGCTGAATCCCAAGCTGTGAGAAATGTGGAGGAGTGGGAGCTTCGAGAAGAGATTTTTTGGAAACAGAAGGCTCAAATTGATTGGCTCCACAAAGGGGACAAGAATATTGTTTTCTTCCATCATTCTATGCAGGCTCGTCATAATAAGAGTTACATTTCTTCTTTGGTTAATTATGCGGGTCTTTTAATTTCTTTTTTGTCGGCTTTGTCTTGTGAAGCTTGTTAGTTTTACTCTTTTCTTTTTGTTGAAGATTTTCCTTTAGCGGAGGATGATGAGAATATGATCCTTGCTTGCATTCCCTCGTTGATCACCAATGTGATGAATGATTCTCTCATTCACCCAATCTCTTTGTCTGAATTGGAAGAGGTTGTGTTCGGGATGAACAAGGGTAAAGCTCCAAAATCTGATGGTTTTCAGTTGAATTTTTCCAGTTTTTTGGGGATATTATTAATCTGGATTTGTTGGAGGTTGTTCGAGAATCTCTTCACAATAAACAAATGTTGCGGACCTTGAATAATACTTTTTTGGTTCTCATTCCTAAAAAGGAATGTGCTGATAAGCTTGAACTCTTTCGACCTATTGTTCTTTGTAATGTGGTGTACAAGATTATTAGTAAATTGATTGCAGAGAGGCTAAAAACTTGACTTCATGCTGTCATTTCTGAAGAGCAAGGGGGTTTGTAGTTGGTAAAATTATGGATGGGGTGGTGGTGGCCTCTAAAGTCATTCATTCTATGACGACATCCAAGGAAAAATCTATGTTCATTAAGTTGGATATGGCCAAAGTTTATAATGGAGTTAAGTGGCGCTTTCTTGAGAAGGTTCTTTTAGCCTTTGGTTTTTGTCCAGATTGGGTGAGTTGGACTATGAGTTGAGTTGTGTTAATTCTTCCTCTTTTTTGATTATTGTGAATGGAGAACCTTCAGAGCCTTTTCGTGCCACTAGGGGCCTCCGACAAGGTGACCCTCTATCTCATTATCTATTTATTATTATGGCTGAGGGCTTGGGTCGTTTTCTTAAGTTTCAGGTTTCTCAGGGTTTGCTTCATGGTTGGCACTGGAGCAATGGTTTGCTAAAGCTTTCCCATCTTCAGTTGGTAGATGACATGAATCTTATGGGGATGGCTCGTATTCGAGAAGCTGGATCTTTTATGCTTTCTTTGGATAGCTCCCTTGCTGCTTTGGGTCAAAAGCTCAATAACCAGAAGTCTTCTATTTTTTTTTTAATACCCTTTTGGCTATTCAAAGGCTAATTGCTACTATTTTGAGGTTTCAAATTGGGTCACTTCCCTTTATTTATCTGGGTGTTCCTCTTGTTGTTGGTACACAACCCAGGTCTTCCTAGTAGATTTTGCTTAATGAGTTGCATAAGAAGATGACTCATTGGACTTATCAATGGTTATCTTCTACTGCTAGAATGACTTTTCTTCAATCTGTTATTCAGGCACTTCCTATTTACAGGTGTTTTGTTCAGGCTGCCCCTTTGTATTTTCTTAAGGAATTTAATGCTCTCTCATGACAATTTCTTTGGAGTGGGAACTTGTCGTCTGCTAAGTGGAGTCTTGTTAAGTGGGAATCTGTGTGCAAACCAAAGAAAGAGAGTGGTCTTGGATTACACTCTATTATTCTGCATGGGCAGGTTCTTGTAGCTAAGCTATATTGGCGTTGGTGTACTAGTCAACATCAGTTGTGGGCTCATATTCTCACCCATAAGTATCTTCCAGGTGTGATTTTTTTTTATGTTCCTTGCTTTCCTTTGGAGGGGAGGGGTTTTATGGTCTGGGAAACTCTGAAACTGGGGGCTCAGTTGGTTAAGAATCGGCTTTTTTGGATTTGTCATTCGGGGTCACTGGCTCTTTTTTGGTTTGATTCTTGAGATGGTCACCCTCCTATTCTTTCTACATATCCTCACCTTCAGTCCCTTTGTGATATTTTCATTGTTGTTGGTTGGGACACAGTTGAGCATTGTAAGGTTGCTCAGAATTGTCGGTTGGCTGTTAGTTTTAGATAGAAGCACTCTTCTTATTGGCCTCCTAGAGAGTCAAAGGTGGATAGGAAAGAGTTGGATCAGATTCTTGTTGCTCGTGCCTGCAATGCTTTGGTGGGTCATGATGTTTTGGCTTGGGCTGGGAATGATTTGTCTGGGAAGTACTTTGTTTCTACTAGATATGGGCAACTTGGCAGGCAAATGTTTAGTGACATTGAGGTCCCTTGGTGGAAACATGTTTGGCACAATTTTTTGTGGCCCAAGTGCAAATTTTTCATGTGGTTGGTGGTTTAAAATCGTTGTCTTACGTGGGATAGTTTGTGCAAGCGTGGTTTTCAGGGAACCTCCATGTGTGTGTTGTGTCGTAATAGTGAGGAGAGTGTTTCTCATCTCTATTTTCAATGTTCTTTCTCGAGGGAGATTTGGCATTTTTGGTGGGAGGTGTGGAACAAGGCATGTTGGCATGTCTCTTCTTTGGCTGAGTTATTTGATCGTTGGGGCAAGGCCCCTGTTACGACCTCATTTCTTCAAGTTGCTTGGACTCTTGGCCCCTCTTTTATAATCTGGAATATTTGGTTGGAGAGGACCCATTGGATTTTTCAAGATGTGATGTTGGTGGCTTCTCGATTTTGGTGGAAAATTCTTCATTTTTTGGGAGAAAATGTTTCGAAAAAATGTGATTTGGCAGAAACAGTGGATCCTCATGATGTCGATTGTCGCAATAGTCTTCATCTTCCCCCTCAGCAAGGTCAAGTCATGAGAAATAGATGTTGACATCCTCTTTGGAAGATAATTAGGGAGGGGTGGTGGTCTCCCCCTCCTCAGGGAGTTTTGAAACTCAACACAGATGGTTCTTCTCGTAGGAACCCTGGTCATGCTGGTATTGGTGGAGTTGGTCGAGATAGTTCTGGTACTGTTCAATTTATCTTTTATGTTTATAAGGGTCTTCATTCTAACAAATTTGATGGAGGCTCTTGCGATTTTCTATGCTGTGGAGTGCAGCTGTCAACTTGGGTGGAGAAGGATTATTTGTGAGTCTAATTCCCAAGTGGTGGTGAATTTGTTGAATAGGTGAAAATTTGAGGATGCTAGTTGGCACTTAGCTTTGATTGTTAAGAAAATTCTTAATCTAGGAGCTTCTTTGGATTCTATTACTTTCACTCATATTCCTAGAGAATGGAACAACGTTGTGAATTGTTTGGCCAGATGGTCCTTTGATCATGTACAAAATTGGAACATTGTGGATAAGGGTCAATTACCTTTGGATTTGTCTCAAAAGTTGGACCACTTAGTGGAGCTTGATAAGGCTGTGTAAAGCCCTTGCATTGTATTTCTTCTATTTTGAATAAATTTTTACCCCTTTTAGTTTTAAAAAAAAGTCAATCTTGGTATTTGTAATTTTCAAATGGAAGAAATAAATAAAGATCTGTGATTACAACGCATGGCAGCCCAGATTTTTGGTTACTTTTTATTCATTCTATGATTTTTTCCTCTATTTTACAAAGTAGAATTGTTTGCTTGTAGAATCTGCATCATCACATGAGAGGATGAAAAATTTCATTCAAAAGCATCCACACTAATCCACATTGGATTAGTGTTGAGGACAATGCTTGTTTAAAGAGAGGGGTATGTTACGCCCTTAATCTTAGTGTATGCATTGGTTTATTAGTAGTCGGCCTATGGCTACCTTAAATTTTAATTAAGTCATGTTATCATTATTATATTCTTATTTACTTATTTAGGTCGACCTAAGGCCAACCTATACGTTATTATATAAGTTGAGCCATGTGATATCTTAGGCATAAGTAGGGTATGTATAGGAGGTTCTAACTCTTATTGCGTCATTAAATTGTAAATTGTGTTTTCATTGGAAATATTTGGAAGTTTTCCCCCTTGAAGTGACTTGTTATTCTCAATTATTACAAGTATTCGCAAATTATTTCATATCATATTCCTTTTTTGTGCAAGTTATTTCATTACAAAAGATGTAAAAAATGTGAAAGGATGTAATATCAATTCATGCTCGAAATGGTGAGAAGAGCATCTGACTTTTTGTTTAAATTAACTAAATTATCCTATATCTATGGCATGTCTAGACTTTGGGATTGAATTACGCATACAAGATTATGTTTACAAATTTACATGTGTTCATGTGAATTTTGTCTCACTTGTGGTTAGAGATTCTAATGTCACTTCACATGTTTTTGCTTGCTAAGATCCAACATGTTTATGAACCCAGCATTTTTCAATATTTAATATAATTTCAATTTGTTTATTTTAATTAATAGATAAATTATTTGAATTTATATATGCAAAATTAAAATTATAACTCCTTAAATTATAGTCACTACATAATAGCACCTGAAAAACTTACAGAAACACAATTTTATATTACATCGTACGTGTCATATAGAGTATTAAACATGTCGCATTCAATAGAGGACCACTTAAACCATCAAATTACTATAAAAACTAGTTAAATATGATAAATAATGATCCCTAAATAATTTGTATAACTTTGGATTGCTTCATATTAATGATACTCAAGGAACCGCATGTACTAAATGTCATTCAAATTTAGAGATTCCTTTGAGTTTTCATCCAAAATAGTAAGGCACCAATAATATTTTATATTGGCTCTTAGCATATAGTTTACTCATACTAGATGTGTTTAATGTAAATGATTCTCCATTATATATAGAGAAATAGTAGTCATCTAAGTAAATACAATTTGGTGCTATCTGATGATAGATTTTAGTCGGTAACAATTTTGTGTCTGGTCATCGTATTCTTTTAGTTGATGAACTATCATCTTTTTCCTCTTTGGTACTCACATTTCACAGAGCTGCTTGTGCACTTGGTGGCCCCTTTAATTGAGAATACTGCCAATGTGAATGATGTTCTAACGATGTCAAACTTGTTTTATAACAGAGTGGTATATAGCTCCCTTGGACTTCGTTCCACCATGCCTCTCTATTGTAACTCATTGTGACTACTACAAGTATAATTATACTTCATTTTAAACAGCACAAATATATATCATCAGTATGTCTACAAAAATCAGAAACCAGATTAGTGGTTCATTCACTATAGAGGAAATTCAGTTGTCAAGCTGAACACATGTTCTAATGTGCTCTGCACTTCTGACAATCTTTGAAAGGTTTTAACTTGGGGGAGTTAAATGCCTTGTATCAAATTCAAAACAAATTCAAAATCTTTGTCAATATATGAAATAAGAGATTGCAATCTAGAAATTTATAAGGTCAGGAAAAGTTTAATTTTCTAGCTCACAACCAAGCTGGAGACCTCATTTGTGGAAGCCTTCAAGAATTTTTTTCCCATTCACCTTATATGTTATTCAAATTTTATATCCTAAGATTGTGACTCACCAACCAAGCTTGAGAGTAACCAAACCTTCCCATTTCACCTTAAACCCGAGCACAGAGGTTTATTTAAAACATCTTATATCCATCATTCTCATAATCATGTTTCCTGCTCAGAGGTTACACCTGTATTATCACTTGCAGTAGCTAAGTCACTGATAGGCTCTTGATCTTGAGTCTGTTCCAGCTCAGATGATATCAAACTGTGCTTTGCAGCTGCTTGAAGAACCCTGTTTTGCACAGCTGTTGTTGATGGGGATGTTGCCAACTGCAATTGCTTTGATTGCACCTTTCCAGCAATTCGTAGAGCGCCCTGGGTAGCCCATTGGAATGGACTGAGAAAAGCCCTGAATGCCATAACAAATGATGTTTGGTAAACAGGAAGATGTGAAATTTGCAAGAAACTAAGAGCACTCGCCAAAATCATTGCAATAAACAAATGACATTGTAAAACAGAGAAATTCAATTAAGCTGCCTAAGTCAGCAATGCTGGATCTACAGATATATATTCGAAAGTATACCCTACACTATGGCAGAGATTTTGTGAATGAGACTACTGCAGTCCTATATCTGTTGCTAGGCGTTTGCATGTAAACTGTGCAAAATTTAAAGCCGCAGAAAAGAGAATCTTTCTCTAAAATGCAGGGTATCAATTATTCAATAAGGGGATTATGAGCGATGAAAAGTGGTGGCCAGGGCAGAGCTTTACAATGCTACTTAAGGTATTTGGGGCCAATTTTGTGCCAAATGGCACCTATGAAGAGTTTAAATTATTTTTCTTTTCTTTCTCAAACCATTTATAGGCATTTTAATAGTTCAAATAAATAAAATTTTTACATAAATGCACAAAAAAATCTTAAATGATGCAAGAAATGCACAAAAAACAAATTTAGAGAACACAATAGTCCATTTTGATTATAGTAGCATTATTTAAAACTGGAATTGACTCAGCAAATCATAAGTATAAATGCAATTCAATTACTCAATATTTAGTTGGGAGACTTTAAACCACTCGAATCATAAAAATGGGTGAAAAATGCCATTTCTGTTATATAAACCAAATAATAGGAAAAAGTTCGCTTTTCCATCCGGCACAACCCAAAACAATTTCTATGTTTTACTTTTTAAAACAAGAGCAGGATCTAGGGGCAGCAGCCCCCAGTTTCATTGCACAAGCAATTTTCTATAATTTTATTACTTTTAAACTACCCTCAATAAATACTTTCAATCACTCGGTTCATGCTGCTGAAGAACTAAACACGAAAGACAAAAGTGATATAAATTTTTTTATAAAATCAGGGGTTGTCCGCATTTTTTTCAATGTCCAAATCTATGGAGAAAACTCATGAAAAAGTGACTAGGTTCCAGGAGAGTCTCACTAAGAAGCTCACAAATTTCTTTGCAGGACTCAGCACACAAATACCTGGTAAGTAATTCACCCTGCAGACGACCTAGTGAATTCAACAAGGATTCATCAAGTTTGCAAACTATGATATGAAGCAATATTTATATTGAAAGGTGCCAAAAAGAAAATGTTACATCATGCATACCTTATAGGTACATTGAGCAAAAAGGTCCAAAAATCAGAATCATCCAAAATTATATTTTGGGAGCTGGTTCTCTTCCTTTTCTTTTTTTTTCCTCTTTTGCTCTTCTTCTCTTCTCTTATGTTAAATGCATAAATTTTAAATTTTTTTGGTTTCTGTTGACACTTAAAATTTTCTACCGCAATCATCCTCCTAATTTAATTCTTCCAACCCATAGTTGAATCCATAACATCTTATTAATACGCTTCTTTGCATCCTAATATCCACTTTATATTATATTGATCTATTAAATAATATTAAAACCCATTTTCATTATTTCCATATTTATCCGATATTATGTATTTAACCCATTTATCATATTATTATGACCATCATCCCATTATCCACTTCATCCATTTCTAGAACTCCCCAAACCTATATCATTTCCTAATTATCATTTCATACCGCCTTCCTTCTTTCCACCTAGTGCATGTGGGACTAAATGCTCAAACCCTAATTCTTTATCCTACATTCATCCCGTACGTTGGATTCAACCCGAAAATGTCTATTTAAGCAGAGCTCCTCTTCCATTTTAGAGGATCCGTTATTGTGCACCCGTATTTTTGCTTCCACAAACTTTTGCGTGCATCTTGCTTTCATTTTGACATATCCTATCCTTCAAGGTCTTGTTTTGCAGATGGAAAGCAATGGAGATTAATGCCAGTTTTGCATGCATGTGTTTGTGTCTAACATAGTTTGATTTGTGTGATTTGCTAGTGTGTTTACCAGGCTACCTCCATTGTTGATGCTGGAATGCTCTGAATCTGAGATTCAGTAGCCCATTTCCCTCATCACAGTTTCTATTTGTTTGAGACTTTTTTTTGGCTGTTTTCTATGCAGTGATGTGGGGACCACCTTGAAGTCCTTAGGATAGCGAAGGAATGCCAAGAAGTCCTTTAAAAGACCAAACAAAAAGGGAATGTCCATAAAACTTTCAATTAATGGGGGATGGGGAATGGAAGTACTCTCCAAGTCCCCAAGTCCCTAGGATGTCACCTGGACCCACAGGGATGCATCCGCATGGAACACTATGTTTTATACAATTTATTGATTTCTCCAATAACATCTTATGAAACACTGACATCAGTTAGTCCTAAATTTGAAAAGTTCTGCAAACATATTTGTATTTTTGTATTATTCTATCATGAATAGATATGATTTTCTTCTAAAGGCATGTGTCCCAAAACACCTATTTAAGCATTATGAATACTGATAATACTTCTAATTTTGGCAAGTTTTATGTATGCACGTCAAGGCAAATGTGATAAGCATTCTGTGATAACATTCCAGTGATGTGAAATTTTCATGAATTGAAAACATTTTCCCATCTTGAAAACTTCTGGAAACTCATGGGAGGTTCTAGAAATTTCCAGAAATATATCCACCATAAATGTAAACGTTTCTTGAATTTTCCATTCATTCTCCAAGAGTTTCTGGAAGTTTCAACATTCAATTTTTCAAAAGCAGCACTCAACTTTCAGAAGTTTTCAAATGTTTCCAGCAACGTTTCTAGAAGTTTCCAAAACCATTTCCAAGCGTTTTTGGATGTTCCATCCATTCCCAATACTGTTTGTTTCTGATTTCGTGTTTACTTCTGTTCTTTTGAGCAAGTCTGTCCTAAAGTTTTGCCATTTCCTGAACTGGTCATACCTGTGCCCAATACTCTCACTTACAAAGTTCTAATCTTATTCATTCTGATTTTTGGTTTAACAGTTATGAACCCATGATCTATGTAACAATTATTGGCCTCGTAAAAAGACACAAATAGTTAGATTGATCAAGATATACAGATGCTACCATATAGATAGGATATGCAATAAGAGAGTGTATATTGCAATAGATGGGTAACTATTTGTTGTATTTGAACCCCTTACTATGACCACCAAAGTAACCTTGCATGGCACTTAAATGCTCTTGTGCCAAAGTAACCCACTTTGTTTCTGAATTGCAGACATGTAATGCCCCTTGAGGCCAGTTAAGATTAAGGAGGTATTGTGACATTATACCTTTGCTATAATAATATTAGTAGATATATTCAATATTAAATGTTAATCAATAAAGATGGGAATATGGATAATTGAGGATGTGTTGGTTAATTTAATTATTCATTTATTATTAAGTGATGAGTATAATTGAGTTGAATTTAATTAATTATTAGTACTTTCGAGTAATTAATAATTGATGTTTATGTTTGTAATTGTAAAGATATTTAAGGGTTAAATTAACACTTTATCTTTTGATTAATAAATTATTATTATAGTTGTAAATAAATTAATAAATAAAAAATGCTTTGTTTAAATAAAGTAAATAAAAGTTTTCTTTTATTATTTTCTTGAATCATGTTTTAATGTTTAATAGATTAAATAGATATTAATTTCATAAGCATTTATAATTAAAGATTTTTAATTAAATTTTATTTTAATTGAGTTTTCAAAAAAGGGTTGTTTTTTAGATCTTCTGCGCATTTTTAGGGAAAACCCTTATATTCTAGAAAATGGCCAAAACAAGAGGTTGTTGTTTCTTTCGAGGAGGGAGATTTTGGTAGAGATTGAAGTTATGGGGGTTTTGGTTTATTGGGGTTGTTTATTTTCTGGATTTTGGAGGAAGTCCTCGAGAAGGAGATTTTTGCAGAGATGGAAGTTTGGGGGTTTTGTTTTATGGGGTGGTTGTGCATTACCGGGTTCATTACAGAAAGGCTATTTAAAGTAGGGGTTTAAAATCATTTTGATGTATGTAATCTTTTAATATAAAGAAATCTTATTTATCTTTTTAAGAAATTTGTTTGAAAAGCTGATAATTTTAGATGGAGTAATTTGGGGTTTCAATGAAAATATTAATTCTTTGATTTAAATGGATTTCTCTGATCTGATTTTGGTGATATATTTTTTTTAATTTTATATTTTAATTATTAAATTTAATTTACTAGATAGGATGTTTGTAAATCCTGTCATATCACTTTTATCTCTGAAATTTAAATACAGATCTAATGTCTGTAAATGATAATCTATAGTTTAATTTTATTAAATTGGTGTTATTGGGGAGCGGGGGGAAGGGGTTTAATTTAGATTTTATTTATAAAATTTTAGTTTTAAATTTTAGTATTGTTTGTTTTTTCAAAATTTTGTCAATGTTTTATCGCCGTGGGAAATACCCACGGTGGTGGGCAGTACCACCCACCGTGGACGGTGGTGGAAAGTACCACCTACCGTGATAAACCCACGGTGGTGGGAGTATCACCACCCGTGGGCACCACGATGGTGGGTGGCTCCACCACCACCATGGCAAGGCCAACAGCTGACCATTTATATTAAACAACCAAAAAAAAAACCTTTGGAATTATTTAATATTTCATGTTTGAAATATATATATAATGTGGATTAAATTAAATTATTTTGTTTTAAGGCATTTGGATTTATGAAATTTGGTTTGTGAAATTAAATTATTTTTATATTTAATTTAGTTTCAATGAAATTTTACATACATGTTTAATTTGATTTTCAAATAAAATTAAATTATTGGTAATTCTATGAATCTTTCTTGTATTGAAAATAATAGTAATAGAGTAATTTTTTTAATTTTATTCTATTAACTAGAAGATTACCTTTTTCATTATATTTATTATTTTCGTTAATGATCAAATACCTATAAATACTTTAATATATGTCTAATTGGATATACTTTACTATTATTCTTTTGTAATCAATATATTCACATGTTTGATGGCAAAGATTAATTATTTTAATCTATTGATAATCTTTGTTTATTATTGATTTAGTCAAAATTGGTTGTCTTGGGGTTAGATTGGGATAATGAACTTAAATGGGAATGTGTGAGTTTATATGTTCAAAATGTTTTAATTGAATAATATTTGTAGTATTATTGACATTAATGTATCATTACTTTGAGGAGATACTTTAGTTAGTGATGCTTGATTATATGTCAGTGCTAGTCATTTTTCCATCGTTGGTTCTGCATCTGTGTGTTGTTTTGCATTGGTGAAGTTAATGGGCCAAATCTACTTTATGCCTTGATGTTAATATTTGACTTGGGTATTGTTTTGATCTTTAATTAAACTCAACCTGTGATCTTTAATGCTAAAGTAATCTAAGCCATCAGGTGTAATCAGATCTGTCTGTATGTTAGAGGCTTTCCTTTAAAAGCAATAGTAATCCCCAATATCTTCTTGTATGAAGATATTATATAGAAATTAAGATTCATTTACGATTAATTAGGTATGCATTTCCTTGGTATTAATCTAGATCCAATGTAAGATGTAAGTTATAACTGTCTCTTTATATTTTCATAATGCTCCAAGGTATCATATTGGTTTATATTAGTGTTGGAGTCTGTGTTTTGGGACCTTGGTGTAGCTTTGTAGGGAAACTGTTGTACAATAACCTTTATATCAAGTTATCCAGGACTTCGTCTCTATTACACCTAACTGGGTGGCAGCCGACGAGGGAACTATCTGGGGTAGGAGACTCTAGAAAGGGTTGCGCACCCACTTTTGTTATGTCTTTTTAAGTCAAACTATGAAGTCTTTGCATATTCACGTAGGCAAGGCCATCTGCAATGAGCCCCCGAGACTTTAGGTCCGACACTTCTGAGTTGTTTGGTCTTGTCACTCTTGCTAGGTTATATATTTACCCTGCATGTTCAATGGTAGATGTTTGATCCAGTTAAAGTTATTGTTTGATTAGCCCGTTGAACATATATCTAATATTTGATGGATCTAATGTGTGCATCTAGTGGTGTAGGTTTGTGTGCAAGAACGTGCGGGGGGTCAAGTCATGTACTGTACCGGAAAGAGAAATCTCAGGTATGAGGTGACAGGTTTATTAGTTGTGTACTGTTTAAATTAGAATTCATTATGTTACAGTGTGTATGATCATATTCCTTTTTAGTAATGTTGTAATATGTTGTTTAAAAAAAATTTGTTGCTACTTTTTAGTGGTGTTCACTTGGGTAAGAAGTGTGCATTACATTTGGTAGCAGAGCCTAAATTGCAACGCTAGGATCTTTGGTCAAGTACTTTACCCTTAGTCTTGTATGGTGTGTTGTTGTAGTAAGTTATTAACTGTGTTTCTTGTCTTCCTTGATGCATGAACTAGTGAAAGAATATTTTACTTAATATTCTCTTTCTTTACCCTAAATTATAGTGTCTAACTTCATGTGTATTAATTCCTTGGGTATACTTCTTTAATATTAGTAATTGATGATTTGAGTTGAACTACATAAAGGTTTCTAGCATATACTTGGATGCCAAGAATAGTATCGATATGATGAATGAACATGCTTATAGATTAGAATGAAATTGTAAGAACTTCTTTATTGAAAATGCCATTTACATGATTAGGCTTACTATGTTAGGATGATGTATTGTTCTCCTTATGACTAGTTAGAAGAAGTGTGGGTGTGCATGAGAATTTGTATGTATTGGTTTTGGGTTAAGCTTTACACCTAGGTGAAGAAATTAAATGATACATATATGTTGTATGGGCATTACCTTCCTTCCTCTCCTTACCTTGATATGCAATAAAAGGATGATGCTTTATGGTGTATTTTGTACCAATTTACAATAATTGCTTATCTTAAAAATGGGATCTTGTGTGTATAAAATCTTGTTTGTATAGAACCCATCTTGTTGCATGGTCCTAAGTTTTCAAGTTACATTTATTAAATCTTGGAAATCTCATGTAATATTATAGTTGTGTTACCTATCAAAATGTAACTATATAACATGTGGTAGTGGTTGCATTGCTTGACAAAGATTGCATACGAGAATTTAGTTATTCTTGCATGGTCTTACTTGATTTAGTATGTACATATTATTCGTTAGAATGATATCTCTCTCTTTTCCTCTTCTCTCTCTGTCTAGATGTTTTATTAATGAATATGCTACCTAGTAATATAAGTAGACTAGTATATGTAATGAGAATTGTTTGATTAGAATGAATCTCGTGTTGAAAGAAAAACAAGTTCTTGCATTGTATTCATGATCTTTTTAATATAGAATATTGAATGGAATGTCTTTTTCTTGATGATATTTTCAAAGGGTGTATGTGAAACTTGAATCATTCTTTCATGTCTTATTGACTTGAGTAATGGTTTTCTTAAACCTTGAAAGTCCACTTATATGTTTTTGATGAAACATGAATGTTGTGGTTGAAAAAGTAAATATGAAAGGCAATGGTGTTACCATTTCCTCATGAATAGAATTTGGAATGAATGTTCTCATCTGAGAGATCTTGTGCAACGAATAAATGTATGACATGTTATTATCTGATGGAAATTCCTTGGATGTTGCTGAAATCTTTATGAGGATGGTTGATTAGTGTTATGTACTTTAAAGAGAATTTTAATGAAATTGGGATACTTGTATCTAGGAATAAATTCTATATAGTTATTCATGTGGGAAAAGTAATGAAGATCTTTCTTTGAGTAGATGATAGTGTTATTGAAAAGTACTCCCCGTAAATGTGAATAAACCAGTACAAGTGCTTATGTTGTGTGTTGTGAGAAACCAATACTCGCTTTGTGTGTTCGTGGGATGGTGAAGTAATCAACCATGGAGGATATGTTTGCTTATGGGTATGGGAATACCGTACTATCTATGTGTTGTTTGCATGTTTGTTACCCTACTGAGTGCCAACCTACGGGTTGTTGATAAGTCAATATGTGAAGGGGTAGTACCAGAAGTCACCGTTCCTCAAATAGTATGGATCGGCGTACGAAGAATGGCAGCGTGAAGCAACCTTAGCTTCTCTAATTCGAGGAATATATATATATATAACAAAACTATATTAAAAGGTGTACTCAATGCTTCCCCTTTTGATGAACCAACTTGTATGGTTCATATGTGCCAACCTAATCCCCATAGCTCGAGTAAATTGATGGCAATTCTTGAGCATAGTGAGGGTATGTTTTGGAGGATCTTTTACCTTGTCTTCATGAAAGGTATGTTATTTCCACATGAGTTGCCAGTTGGGGGCCGGGGTCGAGAGTGAGAAGGACTGCCAAGGTAACCCATTGGGACTATGTGATGACATGTGTCGCCACTTGGTGGCCAAGTTCCAGGGTGAGAGGGACTGCCAGGGTAACCCAAGTGGGACCATGTGTTTCATGTATATGTATAGTTTGAGGTCCAGTATGTGGAGGGAGATTTATTACCCATGTTGAGACGGATTCCGCACCTACACGTGTTCTGACCTGATGTAATAGGTATGTTGCCACAACCCACTGATGTTCCGACACAGCAATAGGTGATGATGTCGTGCTAGTGATGGTAGCAAGACGAGCTCGAGAGAATGATGCCACATACATAGATACGTGAAGGCGCCTATGTATGTTATGTATTCCTACATGATGCATAGCGATAGGGAGACGATTGCACGTGTAGAGGGGAACCCATGGTTGCTCAACTATTATTGCGTCGATAGGCATATGGGTGGGCCCTAGCCATGTATACCTCTAGCTTACAGTGAGTATCCTGAGAGGTACGTCGCTATGTGGGGTGTGACCTGCGTGTGCCTTTTTTCCGCAAGGTACACTGCCATGCAGGATACGTCTGTTGTGTTCTTTCTCCGCTTGGAGTATTGCCATCCATGTTGAGACATGATGCGAGATGTAGTATACATTGCCATGCGGCCTACCGGTTTTGCTTTGGGGTAGGGCCATGCCGCATGACGACACGATGCGGGGTGATGTCGAGGTGCACACCACCAACCCATGTGGGTAGTGTGACTATGTCGCACCACATCATGAGCTATTGCGATATCTGGAAGTTGTTCTCTCCTTCCTCATGAGGTGGCTATTCGTAGTCACACAATGTTGTGATGTGCAATTTTGATGACTTTTTCGTTTTCTTTTTCTTGTGTGGCCAACAAATTTTGTTTATCCTTGATTGTGAAGGTTTAGCCACGATCATGCGATCTTTTATATATTTGACTTAGTGTTGCAATTCCATGCATATTTCTTGTCTTACTGTTGAAATTGATGATTCATTTTTCTTTATTCATTCGTATCTTGGTGGCTAAACTAGTTTATCTTTATTGTTTTCGAATATTGGTCTTGTGTCGTAATGTGACTCCTCTCCAAGGAAGTATGAGTTGGTCTCGGTTGAGTGTATACGAGGAAGCAAATGTAGGGAACCTTTGAGGATGGGGGTATGTGAGGTTGTGATGCAACTGGGATCCATTACCTACCTATGTGTGGTGACTAATTCTTGAAGGCTAACCACCTTACACAAACAAGGGATGGTCACAAGGGTCTTGTATGGAAGGTCGCACCGTTATGTGTGTGTCCTAGCACCATCAAGCCCTTGAGTGAGATTTTTGAGGCATGAAGACACTGGATATATATGATTATGTATTTTGTTCTGCGACCATGCATGTAGATGTTGGTTATGCATATTATCTATGACTGAGCATGGAGATGCTCATGTCCCCTTGTGATGTGCACTTCCTAGTGATGTGGATGAGTATGTATATGTAAATTGTTGAGTAAAATGTGTGTTTTGTCACTATATTATTATGAATGGACATTCGAAAAGTTTTACTATGCTTGAAAAGTATAAAATTATTGTGTTATGTGTTTTTCATGGATACTAACATGGAGACAGAATTTGAAATTCGAAGCTATTTTTATAGGAAGGTGGAGTAGTAAATGAAATTGGGCAAGTTGGCATGTATTCTTGTATGAATTAGTAGACGAAAGATATAATTAATGTATAAATTTGGTATGGTTAAAGGAAGAAAATTATTGTTTCACTACCTTGATTATAGTACGTCCAAGAATGATAGGAAATGTATGATTTTGGATGTATCTAACTAATGGATAATTGCAATCATAAAGCATTTATTAGTGACATTTCATTTATCTGTGTAAAGATATATATGTACATTTTGATATTTGTTTAATAAGTCTCAAGACTAATGAGTGCCCTTTATCATTTAAGCTTTTGCAACTTCGTTAATTTAATTATTCATTTATTATTAAGTGTTGATTATAATTGAGTTTAATTAAATTAATTATTAGTACTTTCGAGTAATTAATAATTGATGTTTATGTTTATAATTGTAAAGATATTTAAAGGTTAAATTAACACTTTATCTTTCGATTAATAAATTAATTAATTGATAAAAAAATGCTTGGTTTAAATAAGGTAAATAAAAGTTTTCTTTTATAATTTTATTGAACTATGTTTTAATGTTTACTAAATTAAATAGATATTAATTTCATGAGCATTAATAATTAAAGATTTTTAATTAAATTTTATTTTAACTGAGTTTTCAAAAAGGGGTTGCTTTTTGGATCTTATGCGTGTGCACTGAGTTAAATGAGTTTTCAAAAAGGGGTATATTATAGTCTCCATCTGTATACTGTAGTCTGTATATATTAATTTTTTAGTATTTTTTTTTTTTAATTTTGTCTGTGTTTTATCGTTGTGGGAAATACCCAAGGTGGTGGGTTGCTCCACCAGCCGTGGGCACCCACGGTGGTTGGTGGCTCCACCACCACCCATGGGCACCATGGCAATGGGTGGCTCCACCACCACCATGAGGAGTACCATGGTGGCAGGGATAGTCTACCGAACAACAGACTATTTATATGAAACAAAAAAAAATACCCCCCTTCGGAATTATTTGATATTTCCTGTTTGATATATATATATATATATATATATATATATAAAATGTGGATTAAATTAAATTATTTTATATTCAATTTAGTTTCAATGAAATTTTACATGTTTAATTTGGTTTTAATAAAATGAAATTATATTATATTTGTTTTGGAATAAATGAAATTACATTATTTCATTTTGCTTTTTAAATTAAATTAAATTAATGGTAATTCTATGAATCTTGTATCAAAAATAATACTAACAGAGTAATTTTTTTTTTTTTATTCTATTAATTGGAAGATTATCTTTTTCACTGTATTTATTATTTTTGTTCATGATCAAATACCTATAAATACTTTTATATATGTCTAATTGGATATACTTTACTATTATTCTTTTGTAATCAATATATTCACAGGTTTGATGACAAGGATTAATTATTCTAATCCGTTGATAATCTTTTGTATATCTTTGTTTATATATTGATTTAGTCAAAATTGGATGTCTTGGGGTTAGATTGGGATAATGAACTTTAATGGGAATGTGCAAATTTATATGTTCCAAATGTTTTAATTGAATAATGTTTGTAGTACTGTTGACATTAATGTATCATTATTTTGAGGGGATAATCTAGTTAGTAATGCTTGATTATATGTCAGTACTAGTCATTTTTCCATCATTGGTTCTACATACGTGTGTTGTTTTGTATTGGTGAAGTTAATGGGCCATAGCTACTTTATGCCTTGATGTTAATATTTGACTTGGGTATTAATGCAGGAGCATCCTCGGTTCTTGGCACTCTTGCATCAACCAAAAACATTTATTTTCAGTTTGTTTTCTATTTTTCAGCTTTAGCATTTCTTTTTGCATTTTCTTGCATTTGTTCATTGGATCTTGCAGAGCTGGATTTTGCTTGTAATCATGATTATCTTCCGTATTCCTGAACCGCAGAACATTTGGATCTTTTTCCGGCTTCCTTTGGATTTTCCGGAGGATTTTCATTGGCAGAGGTCAACCTGGTGGTTTTACACATTTCATCATGTTCATCGTTGTTTGATTCTTCTTGGGCCGACCTAGATCCCTCTAGACCATATAAATCAATGTAATTTAGCCTATAGAAGCAAGTTCTAATAATCGGGAAGATCTACCTTGAAGTTAAGTGGTCCCGTATAGACCGAGACTATAATTGAGTATGTCTGTAACAAGCTAGTGAGCCAAATCTTGTAGCCCACATGTTGCCGGCAGATTGTAAACAGTTTTTCATGATATAATCAATCAGTTCTGCATTGGCTCCATCATCTTGTCCTGCTTTCATTGTGTTTTACTTTTGCTGCACAGTCCGGATAGATCTCATTGAGGTCCCTCCTCACTGTGACTACACCAGGTTTTGTTTTGATATTTAATTAAACCCAACCTGTGATCGTTAATGCTATAGTAATCTAAGCCATCAAGTGTAATCAGATATGTCTGTATGTTAGAGGCTATCCTTTAAAAGCAATAGTAATCCCAAATATCTTCTTGTATGAAGATATTATATGGAAATTAAGATTCATTTACGATGAATTAGGTATGCATTTCCTTGGTATTAATCTAGATCCAATGTACGATGTAAGTTAAAACTGGCTCTTTATATTTTCTTAATGCTCCAAGGTATCATATTGGTTTATATTAGTGTTGAGTCGGTGTTTTTGGGACCTTGGTGTAGTTTTGTAGGGCAACTATTGTACAATAACCTTTATATCAGGTTATCTATGACTTCATCTCTATTTCACCTAAGTGAGTGGCAGCCGACAAGAGAACTGTCTAGGGTAGGAGACCCTAGAAAGGGTTGCATACTCGCTTTTGTTATGTCTTTTTAAGTCGAACTATGAATTCTATGCGCATTCACGTAGGCAAGGCCATATGAGATGAGCCCCCGAGACTATAGGTTTAGCCCTTAGGTCTGGCTCTTCTGAGTTGTCTAGTCTTGTCACTCTTCCTAGGTTATATGTTTACCCTATGTGTTCAATGGTAGATGTTTGATCCAGTTAAAGTTATTGTTTGATTTAGCCCATTGAACATATATCTAACATTTGATAGATCTAATGTGCACATCTATTGATGTAGGTTTGTGTGCGGGAATGTGCGGCGGGTCAAGTCATGTACTGTACCAAAAAGAGAAATGTCAGGTATGAGGTGATAGGTTTATTAGTTGTGCATTGTTTAAATTAGAATTCCTTATGTTACAGTGTGTATGATCATATTCCTTTTTAGTAATGTTGTAATATGTTGTTTAAAAAAAAAGTTGTTGCTACTTTTTATTGGTGTTCACTTGGGCAAGAAGTGGGCATTACAAGACATGAGGATTGCTAGCCCATTTCTATTCATAGAAGCTCCCCCATTTTAACCTTGCTAGTTTTGATGGATATGGGGAAGACCAATCGGATTGCAAGTAGTCACTCCTCTACTAACTTCATTGTGAATTTAACAAATCTTTTTGGCAAAAGGAATAATCCTTCCCCATTTACATTGCCTCTCTTGAAAATTTCGCTTATGTTGTGTACTGAGTACTGACCCATTGAGTATCCATTTAGGACAATTGCAGAACATAACAGTGCAAAAGGACTGTCAATTTTAATTAGATCTTGTGTTGTTTTATTTAACACTAGGAAATGTAACTAGAATAAGTTGTGGCCTAAGTAAAACTGAAAGAAATTTTTCAGAACTCTGCCTATGGAGAACAATGGTGATCTGTTTACCTGAATTATGTAATATGAATGATGGACCTGGACATAAAGATCTGATGTTTATGAAGAAAATTAATATAATTATGTTTGTGAAGATGATTAATATAATGCCAATATCCCTGATTATGATTAGTCTTTGATTTATTTACCCTAGATGCAGTGATCTTCTTGGTTTATGAATGCAGGTTGCAGGTACAAAGGAATCCAAACAATTAACAAAATAGAAGCGGAATACCCAGTTCCATGGAGTGGTAACTAAGTCAGAAAAGGCAGTTCATATGCAGCAGATATAAAAGGAATGCCAACAGCAACAAACACATTAGTACAGACCAAGGATAGTGTGGAGCTTGACACAACCAAACCTGAAAAATTAAATGACCCAGATCTTGTAAGCTTATAGTTGAAGGAAGGAACGCCTCAAAGAAGAGGCCAGTAATGGACAAACATTTAATCAAGAGAAATCAAATAGGTTTTGGTTTGGTGGAAGTAAATGAGGATCCAGGTAGTAACTTTAAGGAATTCGGTGAACAACCTAAAAAAGAAACCTAGGGCTGCTAGCTGGAAAGCAATCAGAAGAGAAGGGTGAAGCCCAAAATTTGAAGAAGGTAAGAGTCATCTGAGGAAGAAGAAACCATGATTGTGCCAAGTTAAGTTCCAAGGGGAATGATTTTGTACTGAATGAGCATTTAAACCAGTCAAAGCATGCACTGAAACCATTCATAAAGTGTCCCACTGAGTGTCGTAAGGAAATTATACATGAGGTGTGATTCAAAGGAGAAGGGACTTGAGAAAATGGTAGCAAAAGAATATATCAGTCCATCAGTTAAGTGGAGAAGTTGAAAGTTCATGCAAAAAAGGTTGCGAGAAGGAAGAGGGAAAGGGGATCAGACTAATCATGGAAGGAGCTGATCACTCTCAGAAATCTGTTTTTGAAATTTGTTAAACTAAATTGTTGACTGAATCATTGTTAAATGTGCCACATTCTATTTATGGGTTGTGAATCGTTTTTTCTCACTTCTCTTCTTTGATTTGCTTGTGTAGTTGTTTAATATGTTCTTCTTGTATAGAAGAAGATAGGAGGACTCACCCCAAGGCATTCGAGGCTAAGAGTTTATTAATAAAATGATGTTTATCATTGAAGCCTCTGCTTAAGTTTGGTGACCTAGCAAGGGTTCAATGACCCGGCACAGGTTTGGTGACCCGATACATATCCCCATTTCTATGAAAGGAAATGAATGTGACAGTCTTGAGTGTCTCACTTGGTCAAGTGAGTCCTAAATGTTTGATTGTTATGTTATTTATGTTAGATTTCTTGGTGTGAGTGTTGAGACATGGACCAGCTAGGACCCGAACCTAGGACCTTCCATATGCTTCTGGAGTGCTCTACCACTGAACTACTGGCCCCTCTTGGACGAGTCCATCATCGGTCCGGGTGTGGCTTATTTCCGACACCAACACCCCCCTTAAGCCACACCTCTTGTGTGCTTGGGGCTCCTAGCTTGGACCTAGCTCTGATACCATGTTGAGACATGGACCAGCTAGGACCCAAACCTAGGACCTTCCATACACTGCTGGAGTGCTCTACCACTGAGCTACTGGCCCCTCTTGGACCAGTCCATCGTCGGTCCAGGTGTGGCTTATTTCCAACACCAACAGTGAGGACTAGCTTCGACTTTCGTGTCTAGGTTGGAGCCTTGGACAAGGAAAACATGGAAAGTTGATGTGAAAAGAATGAGGCAGGTGGATAGATGAATTCTGGGGTGTGGCTGCTGACATAATTGGTTGGCAGCCAGAGGACAGAGGCACACTTCATTACCCCCTCCGAAACTTGGTACCATATTGAGGGTGACAAATTGGGATAGTAGTCCTATTTCCTTTATTTAGCCCAAAGGAAACCATCAGCAACATGTTTCCTGGAGTCATTTAGTGAACTATGCCTCTCAACAATATGTTCCTAGAATCAATTGGTGAAATCTGCAACACTCTTTTACTTCTTTTGATGTTGTTGGACAAATGGCTAGATAGCTCACAAAAGAGATTAGCGTCTGAGGAATTGTCTTAGGATTAAATGAAAATGAATCTCTTCCTAAAATGATGTGTACATAATTCTTCTAGAAGATTACTAAGCTGTGCAGGAATCACAAGTGAAGTGTTTAATCCAGCTCACGAACGCGATTTGCAAAGGGAGTTGTAGAATCTGAATAATTTCCTCGAGTTTTTCTCAAATATAATAATACATTAGTTCTTGTATATATTTTATGCCTAAATGAAAGCTATGTCTAACATATAACTCCCAAAGCCAATAAAAATGGAATACTAAAGCCCTAGACTTGGTAGACCAAATGCAAAAATTCACCTGGTTTAAGTGAAACATTTTGTGAAGTCTTATGGAATTGTTTTGTTCATTTTAGGTTGAATTGATGGTTATGGGATTGTTGTGAATTGTAATTAAAGTATTGGATTGTTAAAGTTTAGGATAAGGAGCTCAAACAAGTTAGCCCTTGGGCCTATTCTGACGAAAGAGCTTGGATGTGAATGGTAATACAAATGAGTAAACTGATTCATATGAACAGTATTAATTGATTCCCAAGTTCTGATCTTTTTTATGCAGTCTGATCGGAATTCTTTTTGTTTTGGTAAAGCACTGGGAGCCCAAAGCTATGCTCTAGATTCTTAATTAAATGTATAACATTGATGCAAAAGTAGGGCCTATTGGGTTTAACCACTGTTCATTTTTGGTATCAAAATTGATATCCTTTATTCTTTTGAATCAACTATTGGAGACCTGTATGATAACCCAACGATGTTATATTCTTAAGAATTAGAGGGAAAGAAAAAGTTTGATGTCCAAATAGATGTACCTTGTTTATTCTAGTATAATCCAGTGTTTTCCCCAATTAAAATAAAAGATATTATTTGATGGATCTATTTTGTTATTTGGTTTTGGACTGGATGCTTTGTGATTTACTATCAAGAAGCCATGGCTTGTATGTTATATTAGTTCATAGTTGCATGGGTACTTGTACCCAACCCCTAGGTACTCGTATCGGAGACTCGGACGCATACCCTGCACCGGAAACTTGGTTGGAAACGTCTCCATAGAGAGGAGACTTCCCACTAACATATCTGCCTGTCTCCCACTGTCTCCAAGCCAAACATAAAAAAGGAAACCCTAAAAAGTTAAAAAAAAACACAGGCAACAAAATAATTAAAATGCTGTACAAACGGAAAAAAAACAACGCTCAAAACAAATGCAAGTCACGATGATTTCTTAAAACATTGCAACAGCTATTACTAAATTTTTATAATATATTTAATGTCATTATATTTTCAGAATTTCTATAAATTATTAAATTATATTTAAAAGAAATCGGTGTCTCCAAGTACCCACATCTCCTATTTTGAAAAAATAGCTGTACCGGTACCAGCACCAGTCTCCAAAGTCTCCAAGTACCCCATACCTGTGCAACCTTGTATTAGTTTTTAACACCATACTAGTCATAGCATTCAAGGAATTTCCAAAGATATTTCCTTCCCAAGTTCTGTGCAGCTACCTGTGAAGTGTGTATCAAATCCGGCAATAAGTATGAGTTGTGTTTGGTCCACATAAATTACTATGTCTGGAATGCGTATGCTTTCTTTTTTTTTTCATAGTTTCAGCCTTTGTGTTAAAACACTCCAAAGACTTCTGCCTTAGAGTCAATCTCATGAAAGAGTTCTTGAAGGGATCCCAAATTTGACAACACTCCAATTGTAAAATTTTTCCTTATTCCTCAAGCAAGGAATCTTCCTCAGAAAATTTAAAGTTTTCCTTGGAAAGATCTTCACAGATGTTCCAGAATTGACCCATGTGAATGCAGTCATCAGTTCAGAGGAATCAAGGTTGGTAAGGTTGCTAGGCCATACAGCATTCAGAATTTCTGAAACAGCAAGATAGAGCTCTGAATACTTAGTAGTAAACCCCCTTGGATGCCTTAATTCTTCAAGTTAAGAGTTAGTCATTAGAATATTCCTTGGACTAGAAGAGAGATTATTCGATAATTCAGGCTCTCAAAATCCCTACAGTAGTCAAATTGACAAATCTGTGAATATAGCATAGTAAATGAGTGTTAATTGGCCTTTTCTCCCTCATACAGCACCCTGATCCCCGAAACAGTGATAATGAGAAAGATATAAGCTATTTGATCAGCCATTTAGCCATACAATATCCATATAGTTTCCTTATTCACAAAAGCACAACTAATGGAGGTTAATAGCCTTATGAATCAGATTTTTGCTCTTCCAAAACTTGAATAATGCTAATATTGTTAAATAAGTGATTAAAGGAAATTTATTTGAAAGTGAAAATTCAGTAGTCTTATGCAGTCATTCAGCCATTCTTCAAACCACAACTCTAAGGAAAAGCAAATGAATAAACGAAAGGAGTTGCTTCACTCCATTCAAGCTTTCACCCTTTCAAAATTTTCTACACTTCCAAAGTCATGTGGAGCCCTCCAAAGAAAAGAAAAGAAAAGAGAATCAGTTATATCGGAAGCCTTGACTTAACAATTAGTAGGATTGTAGAACTTTCTCACATCTATTCAATATATTGGACTCTAAATCCTTATTAAGTTAACATGAGTGCGAAAAATGCAATTCATACAAATAACTAAGTAAGGTATTGTTGTGACGTTTTCACACATCGCCCCATTGCAAATGGGGACCCTTGCTTTTTTGCTTTTTAGGGTTTGTTTTCTAGGTCTTTTAGGGTTTTGTTAGTTAGCCTTTGCATTTTGAGTGTTGTCGGGGAGATCAATAGGATAGCAGGTCCTGCTAGTCTGAAAGTCCTGATCCTGAAAATTTGGCTAAGTCTGAAAGTCCTGATCCTGAAAATTTGGCTAAGTTTGAAAGTCCTGATCCTGAAATCTGGCTAAGTCTGGAATGTCCTGATCCTGAAATTTGACTAAGTCTGGAAACTGAAAAACCTCAAAAAACTAGATTTTGCAATATAACTCTTGGAGGTCTGAAACCACTCTCAAACATCCTGAAAGTATATATGGAATATAACTTAAAGTATAAGTGACATTTCTTATACTTAAATGTTATATTCCATAAAAATTATCCTGATAGAGAGTTCAAAAAGTCAAATTTCGCTCCTGTCCCTCACCAAGGGACCAGGGCGAAAATACTTATTTGAGCCATTCCTGGCCTTGTTTGGTTAAATTGAGACATCAAAGGCATGGTGAAGGACGAAACGAGCATGATAGAGCATCCAGACTTGATCAAAAACAATGAAATGATGAAGTTTTTGCCTAGAAGGTCAAATTCGCTCCTGTCCCTCACTGAAGGACCAGAGCGCTTTTCTTTATGTGCACAATTTTAGACCTTTTTTGGACATTAACTTTTATTCATAGCATGAAGTAAGATGATATCTTCCTTAGCCAAGACATTTTTTGATGAAAATTGTAACGATTTGGCCTAGAGAGCAAAATTCGCTCCTATCCCTCACTGAAGGACCGGAGCTTGAATTCCAATTTCGCATTATCCTTGCAAGATTTAAGTGGTTTCGCGATTTGACGAGGTCAAGGGAAGTATGTTTTGCCCGTTGAATATAATTTAAGTGGGCCACAAAGGAGAAAACCAACCTAAATGACAAGTTCGCTCCTGTCCCTCACCCAGGGACCAGGGCTATTTTCAAAGGGCGCTCCTGTCCCTCTCCAAGGGACCAGAGCGATTTTCCCTCAAGGCAAGTTTTTGGCAAAAGGAAAGCAAGTTTCGCGTTTGAGGTGGGTGGAGGAAGACACAATCGATCCGTTGAAGATAATTTGGAAGGCTAACAAAGGACGGATAAGCTTGGATTTGCAAAATAGCTCCTGTCCCTCTCTAAGGGACCAGGGCGAAAAAACTTAATATCCAGTCCTTCTCGCCAAGTTTGGACAAATCTAAGCCAAGGCGCGAATTTGAAATGATACTTAAAGTGCTTCGGAGTGGCAATTTGAAAGACAAGGACCAAGGACAAAAGATGAAATCGCTCCTGTCCCTCTCCAAGGGACCAGGGCGAAAATGCTTTAAAATGCACTCATTTCAAAGATCGAATAAATTGAACTCGAAATTCTAAGTAAAAATGCCATCTTGGACGTCAAAAATGAGGTCTTGGACGTAAAAAAACAAGAAGTGTGAGGTCCAAAAGGTATAATCGCTCCTGTCCCTCACCAAGGGACCAGAGCGATCTTGTTAATAACCATTATTTCCATGCTTGGGTGCCAATATTTTTCAAATTGCATTAAATGCCAATTTCGCTAAAAAATGTGAAATATTTAATTAAATTGGTATTTAAAAATAGCGCATGGACATTTAATAATTAATTTTGAGCCTAAAAATCGAATTTTTTAAAATTATCAAGGCATTTAAAATTAATTATTATTAAATTAAAATTAAAAGATGAAGCGCTTGAGGTATTATTTTTATTCATTTTATTAAGTCGGCCTCTTCCTTTTATAATTTTATTTATTTTTTGCCTTTACTTGCAAGGTCGGCCTCATGGGTAAATGGAAGGTGAGCGCTCTATATATTGGGGGTGTTGTTTCACAATTCAAATCATTCAATCATCCTTTCAAGTACGAAATTGGAGAGCAATTTGAGGAGCGAAATCTAGAGAAGTGGAGCGAATTTTTACTAAGTGTGTAGAAGCTAGTGGAGGGCGAAATTCATCTTGAAGGCTATTGGAGAGGCGTATTTCTTGCTAGTTTGGAGGATAATTTCCAGATTTTTTGAAGACATTTGAAGGCAAATCTCCATATTTTTGAAGAGGAAGGTGGAGTTCTTTTCCAAGCTAAAGGAGGTGCATTTTATCCAAGAGAAGGCTTTGATCTATGCTTTCTATTTTTACATCATTTCTTAGAGTTAATTCTCAAGAAGAGGTATGGCAAAATCATCTTGACACCCTTATTCAGGGTTTGATTTTTTTTAGACATTTGTTTTGGAAAATCTAAGTATTGCATAGTTAATTAGGAAATGATAATTCAAAGATTTATCATAAGGTTTCCTAATTAAAATCTTGAATCTTCCTTTTAAGTTTAAATTTTAGATTTCAAGATATATTACTAATTTTGAAATGTTCTGTAGGTATCAAGATGGCGACTCCAAGCTCGAAAGATCTACAAGTCGGAAGACTCTCCTCAAGGAAAATCAAGCCAGATCAAGAACGATCAAGCAAGGACAAGGACGACCTTCTTCGATCCATCTTAGCATCGACAAGGATGACCTTCTTTGGACTAACGTCATCAAGGGCGACCTCCTCCAGTCTAGCATTCCAAGGCGAGGTACATCATCATTCTGCAAATCAAGGACACAAGGAGTTAGAACAAGGGTTCGTTGAAGAAGCAAATAGTTCCAGATGAATTAATTAAAACTAGCTTCTCAACAACATCAAGTTGAATATTTACCAAGTTACAAGTGTCGGACGAGGTGGCATCCTAGTCATCACTTCTCCAGTCAGTGTGGTCCACCTCAGCACGTCCAGATTCAATGTACCTAACTCATGGAAGGTGGCACAAACTCCGATGTACCTACCCCAGCTATCCATTGGTGGAATTTTCTAGAGAGGACATGTGTCCAAGCAATACAATTATTTCATTGGTCGAGCATTAAATGTTATGTAATGGTTGTAACAAACCCTAATTAGGGTTTTCATTGTAAAATCTTGGCCATTGATCTCGAATTGATCTAAGCCATCAAATTGTATTGTGGGCACTATATAAGCCCTGGCATTTCATTTTGTAAAGGCAGTTAGAGAGTTGGAAATAGTTGGAAGCAGTTAGTAGATAGAGAGTAGTTAGAAGTTGATAGAATAGCAATTAGAGTAGAGTAGAGAGAGAAGGCAAAGATTGTTGCCAAGATGTTGTTGTAAGAGACTTGTAAAACTTCATTGAAGAAATGGTGAAATTTATGGGTCGATTCGACAATTTGCATGGTCTTTATACTTCTCGTATTTGATTTCATGTTATTAGATGAGTGGAAGAAATGTGCTTGATTGATGGTGAAATTCGTATATCCATACTACTAGCAGTTTGTTGATTGCAGACTTGCCTTGCGTAGTCAACTGGAATCATTCAGCTTAAGCTTAACTTCAATTGTCGCTTCTTCATTGATATGCATCAACCTGATGGTGTCTATGCCTGCAGTGATGATTTGAACATCATAAAGCTTTCCTTCGAAGATTGCACTAGCCTTGTGGAGATGGTCCTGCGATGTCAAAACAAGACTTAGTTAGAGTTTCATCAAAGATCATTCATTGCTCTTACATTCTTAGTGTTAGGATTAGATCCTTTCCTCGCCCTCGTCTTTTTTCCTTTTTTCAAGTCCAAGCTAGTAAGATCCTGTGTTCCAGCAATATTCAAAGCAAATCAGAAGTTCAGGCATCAAGTGTAAGTCCCCTTGTGATTCCAGCAAATCACATCATACCACAAAGAGCTTATCCACACGTAGAGACCCTACATACAAGAACCTTGAAGTCATCCCGATTGATCCTTTTCGCGACATCTTCAGCATTCGGAGGCTTTATTCAAGAGAGGATAAGGTACCCTTGGGTATTTTATTCTGTGTTAGGCAGTGTACAAAATACACGTCAACAGGTATACACTAGGTTAGAGAGTTAATCATAATTAACTACCCTATTGGGTAATTAGAGATCAAAAAATTGTGGACTGGGTAAGAGAGTGTGCTAGTGTGATAAGTCTAAGTTATATCTAACCTTGGCAACTAATCATAGTTAGATCTAGAATTGAAGACTTAAGAAGGACAGTTGGAAGATTTCCCAAGTGTTGCATACTAAAACAATTCCTATCAGTTCAACAGTGGAACTTCCAAAATGAACTGTATCGTCATCCTGCAATGTGAGCCCATCCAATCACGTTTGCACCTCATGTTCCCCATCAACATGTTCCAGCTCCTTAGGCACCACAGCCCACCATCTCACTAATATTTATATACACTTGAGTGCCCATGCAGTCAATGAGACTCAAGGCACTATTTTACAACAAACAAGATTTTTAGCTATCACAATTAAGTTTCCTCCCCTTCAAAGAGTGAGTAGAGTCTAAGACCACTAAAATGATTCTTGGAACCTAAAGTAAACATGTGAATAAGACCTATTAGGTGAACTATTTAGTTTAACACCTTTTATTCACACCAACATCCCCCCTTAGGTGCAACTTAGGGAGGAACAAACCAATGCAAGAATGCAAAATTGAGTCCCAAAAACAAGGCCCAATGAGGTACCCATGTACAAATGATCTCTTACAAACAGAGAAAAGGAGAAAAACCTCATGAAAGAACTCCTCTCCGAAAGTTAATATTCAAGTGAAGAACCAAGAAATCTCCAAAAAAATGTCCCAAGAAGAGAAGGAACATGAAAAACACCATTGGAAAATGAAGAAACTGCAAACAATTGTTGAAAGATTCCTATAGTGCTGAAAATAAACCTACTCAGAAATCAAGATGAAGATGAGGATCAGCAAGACAACAATTTGCATGAGTGCCCCAATTGACACTACTCAAACAATGATCAGATGGAAAACAAAGACAAAACATCTGACAATCGAAGATACAGATGGCACATGAATTTGCATGAGTGAATCAAACAACACCACTCAACAATGCAAAGTGAAGTGCAAAGTGAAGTGCAAGTTGAAGTGCCAATAGTCTGAAGAACACTAATCAACATCAATTTGGGCACTAAGTTTTAAAAAAAAAAACCATGCCAACGAAAAAAAAAAAAGATTTTAATATTTTTTAGTGCCCCCCCACACATTTCTAAGCCCTAAAACAACAAAAAGACTCCTCAATACGAAACTTTTATTCAATTTTACATGCCAAAAAAACTTGCAACCAAGTTACAAAGAGAAACCAGCAAGGTTCAAGAGTGCAATTGGAAAAAACGGCATAGGTTAGCAGCAAATGTGAGGAGTGAGGTAGTAACCAGCGAGAGAAGTGAAAAAGCTATGTTAATATTCCATTTGTTCTTTCTTATATATACTTTAAATGATGAAATGTACGATTTATTTTACTTTATTTTTTTCAGTTCCACATTCCAAAACAAAAACAAAGTGAGCAGCAGTAGGGAGAATAGTGAGCATAATGAGAGGTAAGAAGAAAATGAAAACCAATATAGGGGTTCTTTAGGCTGTGGTAGTGGTATGGGTGAAGGGGGACAGCCTCAAAAAAATCCATTTGAATGCACTTCCAAAGTTCTAAAAGAAAATTTTACAAGGTACTAGATTGTAGTTGTGTCACATTTGTAAAGATCATTTTAGAGGGAGCTACACAAGACTATTCTCATTTATTGGGTTTTACAGCCAAATTGGTGAAGGTTTGTGAAAAGATAAAGGAGAATGAGAGGGTAGTGTTGATGTGCTTTTTAGGACAGCGTCTAACACAGAATAAAGTTGCCTAACGGTCACTTCACTCTCTCTTGATCAAAGTGCAATTGTATGCTAAGATTGCAAGAAGTTCAAACAATCGACTCCAAGATTCCTTCAATGTGTGGACGTGACTCAGTTGGCTGATGTGCTTGCTGGTAATCCAAGGGGCCTTACGTTTGCATCATTCTTTCACTTCTTTGTTGTGGCTGGAACTCCATCATCAGATATGACAATTCTGCGATGCTGCTACTTCGAACAGACTAAAATGAACTGAAAAAAAGGGAAAGGGTTCAGAAGGATCTAAATCTACTCCTAAGGGCAGTGATAACAATGAATAGTGCTCTGGTGGACAAATTTCAAATAAACCAAGCTCTGCGTCGCCAAGTTCAACTACAACTTCGCAAGAACCGGTGCAATCTTCTGAGGATATTGAAGGATTTTCAAATTGAGAAAGTGCATTTGAATACCCAAAATGGCGCAATCCAAACGACTGTCCACAACTGAACTTAGCACAAGTTTAGTGGCTCAGGCTAACTTTACACTGCAACTTACAATCAGCAAGATACAAAAAGTATGAACCATGGAAATTCATCAGACACCATTACATTCTCCATTGAAATCAAAGCACTTTACTACTTCTAATCTAAGAGAGGAAGGTGAAACCCTGCAAGTTTTGAAAAAATAACTCAAGTGGACACCATCAGAGAACAATGTTTCACTATTATTTTCTCAAAAAACTTATCGCAACAATTTCATACAAAGCTCCCTCCTTTTACAAATGAGGGGGGTCACCCCTTATATAGGCTTCAAGCCCTGGCTACATGCAAAACCCTAATTAGGGTTTTCCCTAAAAGATTCTCCACTCAAGATGCAACAAGATGGGAATCTCCAATTAATAACCCATCATGCCCATATACAATTAATTCAGAAGTACCCAAAATAGCATCCATTGCGCATTAAATGCACCACCTCCTTCAAATTCGCCCAACATGCGTTGAATATTCATCCATGCAAAAATCACCCCATTATGTCATAAATGATCCATCATTTCCACATGCGACGGCTGCATGCAAAAGGAATCTGCCATAAATTCAACATGCAATGACCAGGTCGCCATTTGGTCAAATATTCCGGTAATGAATGCGCCACTCTACTGCCACGTGTTCAATAGATCCTCGCAATGCAAGTGGACCCCGCCGTCGTATATCCGCTCCTGCACATCTGGAATTGTTGGAGAGGGAAAATTCGATTCAGGAAGAGTTTTCCTGAAGTCTCTTCAACTTTCCTTGCTCAGAGAAGGTTTTTTCATCAATTCTGCACATTTCCTATTTTTTAGGAAAGTTTCCCAATTAGGGTTCCGCGGTCCAGGAGAGAGAAAATTCTCCTACGAATCCAAATCTGTAAAACTTTTGAAATTTGGATGTGATTTGATGCCCGAGAATGGATTTTTTAAATTTTTCCCTGGGGGGAAATTTCTTGTTCAGTTCATCCCTAATTCCTTCCTTGCCTTAGAAATTTTATGTTCAATTCATCCTTGGGTGTATTTCTTCCTTGCTTAGAATTTTGTCCCGAAGGAAGGAATTTCCAATACTTAGCCAAATTTTCACATTTCCAAGAATTCTGTCGTGAAGGAAGAAATTTCCAACACTTAGCCAAATTTTCACCTTTTTCAGGAACTCTGTCATGAAGGAATTTCCAACACTTAGTCAATTTTTCACCTTTCTTGGAATTATGTCCTGAAGGAAGGAATTTCCATCACTTAGCCAAATTTTCACATGTCTCCTTTTCAACATCCCTATTTTTAGGGATCCTCCTAAAATTTAGGAGCCAAGTTCATTGGATGAAGAATTTCACCCCGATTTTGAATCTATAAAAATTTCCATATTTGGCCGGGATTTGATGTCTAAAAATAGCATAATTGAAAATTCGCCCAGGGGAATTCTTCTTTTTATTCCTCCTTGACTCCTTGGATTCCGTGCCTTAGGCAAAGTTTTAAATTCTTTGCTTGGACGAAATTTTTTTACCACGCCAAGGATTTATGAATTTTCTCTCTGTGAATGACTTCTTGGATTCAGCGCCCCAGCCCAAACCTGGGCGCATTTTGGCTCTGTCCATGGAGAGGTGGATTATTGCACTTCTGAATTCATTCTTGGTTTTAACGCCCCAGCCCTGACTTGGGCGCATTTTGGCTCTGTCCATGGAGAGGTGGATTATTGCACTTGTGAATTCATTCTTGGTTTTAGCGCCCCAACCTTGACTTGGGCGCATTTTGGTTCTGTCCATAGAGAGGTGGATTATTGCACTTGTGAATGGCATCTTCAATTCAATGCCCCAGCCCAGTCTTGGGCGCATTTTCACCACGTTCATGGATTCATGGATTTTTCCATCATTTCAGGCTCTTCGTTAGGATATATATATGAAATATAACATTTAAGTATAAGTTCTTATACTTTAAGTTATATTTCATATATATTGTCAGGATGTTTTAGAGTGGTTTCAGGTCCATAGGAATCATAATGCAAATTCTGGATTTTGGAAGATCTTCCAAATTTCCAGACTTAGTCAAATTTCAGGCCATTTTCGGATCAGGATGACATTGGTGGATTGATGTGAATTTCTGGACTTGGATGATCATGCTTGCTTTCCTCTTCTGGAATAGGAGATCCAAACTTAGCCAAATTTTGACCACTGTCTGTGCTAAGATGCCACTTTGGGATTTTGAAGGTGGATTTTCCAGACTTAGAACAATTTTGTGCCTTCCACTTCAGGGATGATTCTCATACTTAGCCATTTTAGACCCCTGCCTGTCTGCTTTCAACTTTCCAGATTTAGAAGTGATTGTGCATGTTGATTCTTCGCTGTCTGCTAGCCTGATCCTGCCACAAATAGACTTTCCCGAAATAGAAACTTTCCAAAATGTCAGAGTTAGAACCTAAAATAGGACGCAGGAATGACTTACTATAAATAGAAACTTACTAAAAATAGTAAGTTTGATTTTTGGCAAAATGGCGACATTCCGGGACTCGGAAAAATCCCTAAAAAATAGGGACTTTTTAAAAATAGAAAGTTGCTCCGTTTGGGCTCAAATTTTATTGGGAGGTCCCTTGAAGGGTCCTAATTCCATTTGTATGTTCAATTTTTCCAAAACCCTAACAGAAACCCCTAAAATCTAGGACAGAAGGCAAAAACCCTAAAATTCACAAAACGAGTCCTAGACTTAGCCGAATTCGCTCAAACAAAAAGCAGATTTAATCAATATGACCCCCAAACACTTGCAAAGCAGAGAGATTGACAAGACTACTGCGAAAAGACCACAAAAACACAAGGAGGGCCTAAAAAGAAGGGGGTCCCCATTTGCAATGGGGCGATGTATGAAAACATCACAACAGGTAGCAAGTTATAGAATGCACATGGAGGCCAAATCAAAGTTTAAGGGGCTACAAATGCCAACAATCCGCACAATCAGCTATGCATATGTCCTCTATTTTGTAGTGCTAATGGTGATGTTCATGTTTCCACAAGAGGGAAGAGGAAGATTATTACTAGTGAGCAGCCAGGTACAGTTGCAAGTTTGTCCAATGTGCATACATGAGATGTGGCAAAGTCCTCCATTGCCAAATTTTTCTATGCCCATATCCCATTTCATGTTAGCACATTCTCCTTCCTTCAAAAAATTTTCAAAAATATAGCTTCTATTGGTCCCTCATTCACCCCCACTAAAGAACACAAAATACACACTACACTCTTTGATAAAGAATACTCCAAGGTGAGTGTGGTGATGGAGAACATGAGACAATGTTGGATTAGGATGGGTAACTCTATTTTCACGAATGGGTGGACTGAGATTAGACATTGACCACTTATCAACATCATAGTCATATGTTCAACTTGCTCATATTTTCTTGGAGCTACTAATTGTTCTATAAGCACAAGGATGTAGAATTCCAATTTAATTTTTTGAGAGATGTCATAGAAGAGGTTGGGGCCTTTAATGTTGTGTAGGTGGTCACAAATTCAGCACGTGTGCAAATTAGCTGGTTTAATGGTGGATGGTGCTTACAAACACATCTTTTGCACCCCTTGTGTTCACATGTTGAACAACACATTGAAAGACATAGGGAAGATTGATTGGGTGCAAGAGGCAATGATAGAAGCTAGAGATATTCAAATGTTTATTTGCATACATCACACTTCACTTGCTCTCTTGAAGAGATTTTCAAAGAAGGAATTCCTCAAACCTATAGAGAAAAGGTATGTCACTTATTTTATTTTTTTAGAGAGGATGCTTGAGGTGCAAGAGGCTCTACAGTTGATGACAATTAATTTAGAGTGGAGTAGATGGTCTACTACAAAAGCTACAAAAGGGAAAAGCATAAAAAAATTTCCAATATGAAGTAAAAAAATTGTTATTTTTTAATAACTTGCTGATTTTCATTTTACTAATGAATTTATAATTTATAATTTGCTGTTGATTTTTATTAAAAAAATCCTAACTTTAATTTTCTAGCTTGTCTTTTTCCAATTTTTTTAAAGTATCTTACCAGACTAATTAGCAATATCATTTATTTGATTCTTCCTGCCGAGTGGGTTTCAACTCTATAATCTTCCAGAGTAGACTTGTTGTGGGTCGTATGCACTATAATTGGCACGTGATATCTTACAATTATATGATTTGACGATCGTCCTCCAATACCATCTATTGCAGATCTGTGCAAGAGGCGATAGTGGTTCGTGACAGATTTTCTATTGGCTTTCCTATTTAGCCTGAATCCACGGAAGTTATTTGGAGGCGCGATATCTATCATTGATCAAGAAGAAAGTAATTTAAAAGTGGGTGTTGTGAGGAAGGAAGTAGCAAAACATAATTGTGTATCTTCAATTGATATGAGTGTATCTTTAATTGTGTATCTTCAATTGATATGAATGTATCTTTAATTGTGTATCTTCAAGATTTATTTTTTGACATCATAGCTTATCTGGTTGGGCTTACCATCTTCACCAATTCAGAATCAGGGCATCACGAAAGTAACAAAGCATCTTTAAAACTTGACGCTGATCTTTCATTATGAATTAGAATATTGAAAAATCCGAGCCTTCAAACCCCCCATTGATGAAGTGTATCGTGCTGGTCATGAGGATATGAACAAGTGCACAAGTGATGTGTTGGAGGATGGCCAGAGGTTGATAGTGCAAGTCACACAACTGCCTGAAGTCGGAAGTATGGACTGAACCTTGAGAACAACAGTGTGCCACTTGAGCATATAACTAAGGCAATTATGTTCCTTGACCATATTATTTGTCGCGGAGTTGTTTATCCCACACTGAGATACACTGCAACTGGTGGCAAGATTGTGAGCGAGAAAGGTGTGGGCACATTGCTCTCAGTAACTACTAGCTTGAATCAGTGCATTCAGCAGTTCCGAAAACTGGAACCGGTTAAGAGCAATAGAGATCCTAACCTGCAGCCTTGTTTTTGCATGTTTCATGCAACTCAAGCATATACCAATGCACAAATGAACAAGCTTTTGTCAACAATGGCAGAATAGTTCAAGCTGAACGGATTTGGCTAGATGTGCCATCTGGGCATTGCTCATTGTCATATTCCCGTGTAGACAGCAGGCAATGATTAGAAACATTAAACAATACATGTACATAAATATATATATTTTCAATACATAAATTATTTTTACCGCTTAAAATACGTTTTATCTTAACTAGTGGGAGTAATGAAAGGACGCGTCCATTCCCAAGCCACCTCCGGAATAGACGCCATGTTTCAAGGGGAATCACGTGGTTTCAAAGAGGTATAAACCCGCACCCCAAGGAAACACAGGAGAGGAGGTGACAAGGAGAGAAGGGCAAGGAGAAGCATCCAATAGGTAACTTCGTTACTCAATAATAATATTTATTTCAGTTTTCATAATTTATGATGCCTAGACAACCATGAGGACTGCCCTGGGAACGCATCAATCAACAGACGATATGAAAGGGCTAGTCGTTGGTTCTTCCCAACGATGAACAACAAGCGCCTAGTAAGCATCCCTTCCCATCGCCAACAGGCTGGTACGTCCCTAGGCCAATTTGCTTAAATGTAGAAATGATGAAGTATGTCTTTGTGCAAGTTGTATTAAATCTGCTTTCATTCCTCATATAACAGTAATTAATATAATTTAACTAGTGACCCAAATTAATTGCTAAATCGGTTCCATGCCTAAAAATGTCTTGCCAAATGAACTAAGCACATCTGTAATGTACAAAAGGGTAAAATGAACTTAATCTTCACGCTAGATAGGTAACCTACAATATCAGATTTAGTATGCTGCATTAAAATACACTTTAGTAACAGATAGAAGAATAAAAATAATTCATTCATTCTCAGACACAACTAATAATTAGAGAAAAGGAATACTAATTAATGATAGTCATGTTTCTGCAACTAGGCACAAATATAATGAATTAATCCCTACAAATTTATATATAGTGGATAAATGTTAACTAAGTAATATAGTCACGAATCTATGTTTTTTGTATGCATTTATTATCTTCCTGATATCCTCTGTTTGTTAGTACATTCAAGATAATGAGTGCAAGCTAGGGGTATGCTAGGCCCATCCTCAGGTGGCCCTATTAGCCCTAAGAGACAGGATGGGTCTGGATGGGTAGCCCAGCCAACCTGGAAAATCCTCAAAATCTCGAATGGGTCATGTATGTATTTTGTGCTGCAATAATTATGCCACTAATCTAATATTACTGCTGACATATAAAATGAAATATCTAAATGTTGCAGAAAACAATAAATCCTTTTGTGGCCCTAAATCCAACCTTCAGTGGATAGATCAGGCCCTAATTATCAAGAAGGCGAGGCAGGTACAGCAAAGGTTCATTACAGTGGTATCAAAGCCTCCTTCCTGCCACCCTTTGGAAATAGTTGATGCAACAAAGCCAAAGATCCCATAGGGCCTTAGAAAGAGAGAGAAAAAAAGGAGCCAACAACATGAGTGAACAAGCTAGTAATGAACTTAGGGCCTTCATGGAGCAAACCGCTCAAGCACTGAGGGAACAAACTGAAAGAACCATGCAGGCCTTCATTGAATAGAATGAGAGGAACAACCAACTAGTCCTTCAGGCCCTCCAAAACATAAGCAACCATAACACCAAAGAAGCCCAATCCAATCATTCTGAAAACCACCACCCCACCCCGTCAAAGGACACCAGCTCAAGGACCACTCGACCTTCATTCCTACCTAAGGAAGAGCCAATAAGTGATGATAACTATGACAGGCCCATGGGAAATGTAGACCAAATCCTTGCAGACTACCGTGGGTTGGATCCCGAACTACGAGATCTTGTAACCTTCAAAGACTATTGTGATGCCAAACTAAAGACACTTGGCCGTAACGAAAGACATCCTCCAACCCACAAAGAGCTTCAAAACAAGCTCAGTAAGGTGACTATCCCCAACTATGATGGGGAAGGAAAGGTATCGGCTAGGTCATGGGTCCAAAAATTGGATACCTATTTATCCCTCAGCCCCATGACTCAATCCAATGCCATTAAATTTGCTATACTTCATCTATCCGAAGTTGCCCATGAGTGGTGGCACCATGGCCTCATCACTCAAGGACATCAACTTATAAACACATATGAGGAGTTCACCCAAAAGCTCATAAAAAGATTTGACCAAAAGCATCCTGAGTGGTACTTTCGAGAGCTCACTCAACTAAGGCAGCAGGGGACTATTGAAAACTATGCCACAAAATTCCAGAAATTAGCAGTGATGGTACCGGGTCTAACACAAGAAAGGCTTACTTAACCATTCATAGAAGGCCTGAGGGGATCAATCAAAAGCACAGTAAGTGCCCATGAACCCCAAACATTAGATGAGACTATATAAAAAGCTATGAAATTTGAAGAAAGCTCACCAAAGGACAAGACCAAGGCCTTTGGCAACTCCTCCAAACCTCCACCCAAGGACAGTAAACACAATCAAGAAGAGATTGTAAGGTCTTACACCTATTGCAAGGGAAAGAGAGAAAAGGGACATATGTGGTCAGCCTTGGAGGACCTTAAAAAGAAGGGACATTGTTTCACATGCCTAAAACCCTATGAAGGAAGGAGCCATAAATGTCAAGGCCAGGCTCACAGAATAGAAGCCTCACCATATGAGGATGAGGAAGAGACACCTAGCAAAAGGATGAGACTAGGGGAGGAAGATCAGGCCATAGTTGCCACTATCACCCATGCTGCTAAACACAACTTGTTTAGAATCAAGAGTTCACTTAAAGGGAAGAAAGTAGTCACACTTGTGGACAGCGGAGCCTCCCATAACTTCATCGATGAAAGGATTGTCAAGCAGCATAAATTACCCACACAGACTTTTAAGGGGTTCAAAGCAGCTACAGCCACAGGGGCAAGGGTCCAATGCACTAAGTCGGTACCTAAGTTGGAGTTCATAATAGGTAGCCATCCGGTAAGGGAAGATCTCTACGTGGTACCATTGGACACAGATATCATATTGGGGACTCCATGGATTTATTCACTGGGATGTTTCATGTTTGATCTCCCAAACCAAATAATCAGATTTCAGCATGAAGGGAAGGAAGTTACTCTCAAGGGCTTACCTGATGGTAGCCCTAAAGTGGTTTCTTGTAAGAAACTGGAGCAATTTTTTAGAAAAGGATGAGGAGAATGGGTGGCCCAATGAATGATACTAGATAAGAGCAATACTCATGAGAAATCCACGCATATGGACATCAAACCCATCATGGAGAAATATAAAGGGGCGTTTGGGGAAATTCCCAAGGTTTGCCTCCCAAATGAGGGTTTGAACACACTATAGAATTGGAAGAGGGGGCAAAACCAGTCATCACTACCCCTTATCGCCACCCTCACAAATATAAGGAAGAAATTGAGAAAACCATTAAGGAACTACTTGCTATGGGACACATCCAACCTAGTTCCAGCCCTTTCGCATCATCGGTGGTACTTGTTAAAAAAAAAGATGGCACTCTAAGAATGTGTATTGACTATAGAGCACTGAATATGAAAACCATCAAAAATAGGTACCCAATCCCAAGGATAGATGAGTTGATTGATGAACTACACGGAGCCAAATATTTCTCCAAGATTGACCTTCGATCAGGATATCATCAAATCAGGATGAGGGAAGAGGACATCCACAAAACAACTTTTCGGTGTCACTATGGACATTTTGAATTGTTGGTTCTACCTTTCGGTCTAACCAATGCACCAGCAACATTTCAGTCATGTATGAATCATACTTTCCGCAAGCAACTAAAGCAATTTCTACTAGTTTTTTTTGACGACATTTTGATCTACAACAAAACTTGGGAGGAGCACCTCAAACACATTGAGGACACATTGAGGATCCTAGAGCAAGAGTCACTTAAACTAAGGTGTCCAAATGCGAGTTTGGAATGGAGGAAATCCTATATGTAGGGCATAAGATTAATGCGGGGGGGGGTTAGCGTGGATGAGGAGAAGATAGCCACTATCAGAGAATGGCCTAGACCTAAGTCCCTCACACAATTAAGGGGGTTCTTGGGGTTATGCAGTTACTACAGAAGGTTTGTACGAGGTTTCTCCAAAGTGGCAGCCCTCTCACCGATCTAACTAAGAAAGGGGCTTTCGCTTGGAGCAAAGCAGCCCAAAGAGCTTTTAAAAGTCTGAAGGAAGGTATGAGCTCATGCCCCATCCTAGCTATCCCTGATTTTTCCCTTCCTTTTGAACTACAATGTGAAGCCTCCAGAGAAGGGATTGGAGCTGTCCTCATGCAAAACAAACACCCCATAGCCTTCGAAAGTCGTAAGCTGACAGAAACAGAAAAGCATTACCTCGTCTATGATAAAGAGATGTTAGCCATCATGCATGCCCTAGCTAAATTCCGCCAATACCTGGTTTGCACCAAATTCCATGTAAAGATAGATCATAACAGCCTAAGATTCTTTTTAAACCAAAGGGATCTAAATGATAGGCATCAAAAATAGGTCAACAGGATACAAGCTTATGACTTTGATATTGAATACATTAAAGGAACAACCAATGTGGTAGCAGATGCCTTATCAAGGAAGCCACAAATAAATACCATAACTTCTATAAATGCTGATTGGAAATATGATCTTTTGGCAGAATACGCCAAAGACCCTTTTGCTAGCGAGATCTTGAGGGACCCATCAAGTCATGCAAAATACAAAGTTGTGGAGGAGCTTACCCTATATACGGACAAGTTGAACTTGGTGCCGAACTCTAAACTCAAGGAAGTAATAGTTAAAGAGTACCATGATAATCCACTGGCAGGACACCCAGGGTTCTATAAGACATAAACAAATCAAAGAACAGTATTCTTGGAAAGGACTAAAGAAGGAAGTCCAAAAATACGTACAAGAATGTACACAATGCCAGAAGAACAAAGCAAAACTCAACCACCCAGCCAGGTTGCTACAGCCATTGCCCATTCCCGAACAGAAGTGAGAAAGCATTTCGATGGATTTTATCACCAGCCTACCCAAGGCCGAAGGAAAAGATTGTATATATGTGGTCGTGGACCGTCTCACCAAATATGCACACTTCTTTGCTATAACAAACAAATTCCAAGCATCTCAAGTAGCAGAAGTGTTTTTTAAGGCAGTCTTCAGACTTCATTGGCTTCCCCAAAATATCATATGTGACAGAGACAGCCGGTTTATGGGGCAATTTTGGCAAGAAATCTTCAGGATGGCAAGGACTAAGCTCACTCCAAGTACTAGCTATCATCCCCAAACCGATGGACAAACTGAAATCGTCAACAAATCGATTGAAGGATATCTAAGAAATTATGTCACTGGGCAGCACAAAGCTTGGATCAAATGGTTACATTTAGGAGAATACTGTTATAACACTCCACATCATATGTCGATCCAAATGAACCCATTCAAAGCACTTTATGTTATGAACCCACCTCTTTTGGATCACTAATTACTCCAGAAAGTCAAGTACCACGAGCCAGGGATTTTATTCAGGAAAGCATGGACATCCTAAGGGCTCTAAAAGATCACATACATCAAGCCCAAAATCAGCAAAAGATATATGCTGATAGCAATCGTATTGAAAGATCATTTGAGATAGGAGACTTAGTCTTCCTACGGTTGCAACCTTACAAGCAATCTTCGCTGAAATCTAGTGGGGCAGAGAAGCTAAACCCACGGTTCTACGGACCCTACCCAATATAAAGGAAGGTAGGAGAGGTAGCATATGAACTTGAGCTTCCTCCAAGCAGCCGCATCCACAATGAATTCCATGTGTCTAGATTAAAAAGAGCATTAGGACAGCAGATATCCCCATGCAAAGAGTTACCTCCATTATATGACGAGGGAAAATTAACATTGGAGCCAGAAGCCCTTTTAGACGTAAGAGAAAGGAGAATAAAGAGTAAAAACATTGTAGAATACTTGATCTTATGGAAAGGGTTGCCGGAGGAGGATGCAACCTGGGAGGGTGAAGAGATTTTCAACCACCCAAATCTCCACATCACTTGAGGACAAGCAATGTAAGGGGGGAGGATTGTCATATTCTCGTGTAGACAGTAGGCAATGATTAGAAACATTAAACAATACATGTACATAAATATATATATATTTTCAATACATAAATTATTTTTACCGCTTAAAATACGTTTTATCTTAACTAGTGGGAGTAATGAAAGGATGCATCCATTCCGAAGCCACATCCAGAATAGACGCCATGTTTCAAGGGGAATCGCGTGGTTTCAAAGAGGTATAAACCCGCACCCCAAGGAAACACAGGAGAGGAGTTGACAAGGAGAGAAGGGCAAGGAGAAGCATCCAATAGGTAACTTCATTACTCAATAATAATATTTATTTCAGTTTTTATAATTTATGATGCCTAGACAACCATGAGGACTGCCTTGGGAACGCATCAGTCAACAGACGATATGAAAGGGCTAGTCGCTGGTTCTTCCCAACGATGAACAACCAGCGCCTAGTAAGCATCCCTTCCCATCGCCAACAGGATGGTACATCCCTAGGCCAATCTACTTAAATGTAGAAATGATGAAGTATGTCTTTGTGCAAGTTTGTATTAAATCTGCTTTCATTCCTCATATAACAGTAATTAATATAATTTAACTAGTGACCCAAATTAATTGCTAAATCGGGTCCATGCCTAAAAATGTCCTGCCAAATGAACTAAGCACATCTGTAATGTACAAAAGGGTAAAATGAACTTAATCTTCACGCTAGATGGGTAACCTGCAATATCAGATTTAGTATGCTGCATTAAAATACACTTTAGTGACAGATAGAAGAATAAAAATAATTCATTCATTCTCAAACACAACTAATAAGTAAAGAAAAGGAATACTAATTAATGATAGTCATGTTTCTGCAACTAGACACAAATATAATGAATTAATCCCTACAAATTTTTATATAATGGATAAATGTTAACCAAGTAATATAGTCATGAATCTATGTTTTCTGTATGCATTTATCATCTTCCCAATATCCTTTGTTTGTTAGTACATTTAAGATAATGAGTGCAAGCCAAGGGTATGCTGGGCCCATCCTCAGGTGGCCCTATTAGCCCTAAGAGACAGGATGGGTCTGGATGGGTAGCCCAGCCAACCTAGAAAATCCTCAAAATCTAGAATGGGTCGTGTATGCATTTTGTGCTGCAATAATTATGCCACTGATCTAATATTACTACTGACATATAAAATGAAATATCTAAATGTTGCAGGAAACCATAAATCCTTTTGTGGCCCTAAATCCAACCTTCGGTGGATAGATCAGGCCCTAATTATCAGGGAGGCGAGGCAAGTACAGCAAAGGTTCATTACACTCATAGAGTGGCGGATGGTCTGAAGAGAAATGGTTACTGCGCTTTCTAGGAAATGTCAGCCAGAGCCTAATAAGGCCTTCTCTCAATGACTGAGTATATCGATCTGCAATTGTATACTTTTTCAGGAAAATTATGTGACAAAGGGTTAACTAGCAATCAGGGTCGTCTGTGTGTATGAGAAGATGAGACTCAACTACAAGACTAACTCAATGGGTACCAGCAATAAAGAGATAAGTATCTCATGTTCATGAATTTTTTTTATGTAGTTATTAATAATTCATGCAATAGTGAATCATGTATGCTTCCAACATTAATTTGTTTATTTCTCTTCAAGTAGCTTGATGTAGTACCCCTACCGTAATCGATCTCTAACTTTAGTTTAATCTTGATTAGTTAATCGTAATATGATGTTACAATCAGATGTTTGATTTAACGCATAGCTATTGATGTGGTTCTCACACTAGTTGTATGCAGATTTTCAGTGTTCCTATTTCGTGATGTTAGTATCGGACTAATGATTTCATTAAGTTATTATATATGTATGCGTGTATGATCGTTGGTTGCAGGAGATTTCAGGTACGAAGTCGCATGAGTGCGAGGTTCGTCATCACCTGGTTTTGCAGGTTTGAGCATACCTTTTTAATCCTTAGAGTTGGATTAGGTGGTCGTAAGACCTTAGTCGGCCTTAGTCGTGCTCAAGTGAGCATCGTCAGTCGTCGTTGGTGATCCCTTCTTGTTTGGGTTTGCGAGTCGTCTGTTTGGTTGACCTTCTCGGTTTGCGTGCCTGGTGTGTTTGGTTAATTGATTAATTAGTCCTTAGTAATTATTTTGATTATTTATGCGTTTGTGCATTGAAGACTAATGGATTAAATTAATCTGGTTTCCGTTTTGCGATTTCCGTTGTTATTGGATTGCTCGTTTTTAATTTGGAGTAAATTCGATTTAATGACTGTTTTCGAATATTTAATGCATTTTATTTATGCTGTTGAAAAAGAAAGTTTTGTATGTTATCGCAATAGAATTTAATTGAAATCTGTTGGATTATTATATTAGAAAGGTTAAATTTGTTTAAATGAGGAAATCGATTTCTGATCGAAAAAGCAAGTTATATTGTTGATATTGTGGAAAAGAATTAATTATTGAGTATTATTTTTAAATAAAAGTTTTTATTCCAAAAATGGAATTTTTGTGTCAACTCTTCCATATAACCCAAATTTGGGGAAATTGGAATGGATGGACATTTTTGGAGGATTTCTGGTTGAGAAGGTTTTTGGAGATGAATTGGAGGATTTTGTGGAAGAAGGAGGATTTGGGAGCTGGGGATTTGGATTCCTCGTCAGATCTTGCCAAGAATGCGAGATCAGGTAGGGTTTATTATCCATTTGTTTTTTTTCTTAATTTTTATGGGGTTTGCTGTTCTAAGAAGAAATGTTGTAAAACCCATATCTCCAAGTTTAGGAAAATGGATCTCTGGTATGTGAATCGAAATACGAAATTCGAACCCATTTATTGTTATTCTGGTTTTTGCAAGCTAAAACGAACTGTGTTAAAAGAAAATATATATGTTTTTTTTATGGAACTGTGCGTTCGTTTTTGGTTCGGACTGTGTTTCAATGGAAAATGAAAACATTTATTTTTATTATCGAACTGTTTGTTCGAAGAGGATTTTAAGGCTTTGTTGCAAGCTGGGCGTTTTAATTTATTTTCGAACTGGGTTTCATTTTATGTTTTTAGCGCCGTGTGAATTGGGTTAAACCCGAGCTGGGCGTTTTTCATTGTTTGAAACGGTGGTTCGGGGTTTGGGAGAGCGGGGAGCGGAGCTCCACCCGCTCCCCTCCCCTTCCCCACTCTTCCTCCCTATCGCCCCGCTCGTCCTCTGTGTTTCCTCCTTCGCCGGTGCTTCGACCTTGGCCGCGGCACACTGCGGTGGCCGCAGGGCCACGGTGGCCGCAGGGCGCCGCGGGCCTGCGGGCACCGCAAGGCACCGCCGCCTGGCCGCGTTGAGTGGCGCCGCCCGCATTGTATGGGACGACGCTAGGGTTAGGGCACGGCCCTTCCCAGCGTGCCTCCCACATCATTTTAACATGCGTTTTTCTTTGTTGTTTTGTTTAATCATAGTTTATTAAATGCGTTTCTTTTTAAAAAAGGAACATAGTTTTTCTTTCATGTGTTTTGTTTAAACGCAGGTTATAAAATGGGTTTTCCTTTTTATGCATTTTGTTCCCATTCAAAAAAAAAAAAAGGAGGGATTATAATATGTTGAATATTATGGTAATATTAGTGTTAGTTAGTTCTAAATTTTGATTAAGGAGGCATTAAACTTGACAAATGTTAGTTGGTAGTGATTAACCTTATAATGGAGTTATAGGCTAATTGTTTTCAACTTCATTTTGTGATTTACACCTTCTTTCTAATTAAGTTCTTCAAATGTGAATTTTCGCAATGGAACATTGTTGTTTTTTTTCCTATTGATCTTGGATTAATGAATCTAGATCTTACCTTCTAGCTAATTAGAGCACTTGGCTAATTGAGGTAGTATTGTTTAAAAATAATAGAGCATAATATGTTATTGGGAGATCGTGGAAATACGAAATTGTAGAGGTCGATTTTAGACCAGTATGTTAATGATGTTAGATTGGAGATTAAATATCTTAATTATTTGATTAACGGTTGTCTGAGATTTAATAATATGAATTGGTTAAAACTCTTTATGACTTATATGTCTGTTGATGCTTGAACCTTAAGAGTTAGAAAACCAAGAACAAATTCTCCCTTGATGAGGTAGATAACTGTAAGTCGTTTTAGATCTTGTAGAAAACTTGATCGATTTTAATGTTTAAATCAATTCGAGGGAATATTGTCTTTTCTGTTGATTGCCCTTGCGAGTTTAATTGCTGTATTCGCTTTAATTATGAAATGGCATGTTTTGCTTTATTTAGTAGGACCCTGTCGTATGGATGATTTGGTGTTCCTGTTTCAGTCCTCGGTTTCGAGTTGAATGTTGTTTTGTGATGTTGTCATAATTGATCATATCCTCCTTGTGTGTGAGTCGAATGATGATTGTGGTTGACCTTAATTTGTCAGGTCTCTAGTTAGAGTACCGTCAGTAAGTGTTCATCCTTGAGTCGTGTTCAACCAGATGATTGTTTCTCTCTTCTTGAACTCCGTTCGTCTGACCATGTGTATTCCTTGGTTTTGAGTTCGTCTGAGTTTAGTCTAGTGTCGTATGGGAAAGTGGCTTTCGATTGGGGGCCGCGCCCAAAGTGGCTGCTGGGTAACCCGTCGAAAGTGAGTCTAATAAGTGATAACCTAAATAGATTAGAATGTAATTTATAAATAAGATAATGTGCCTCACACATGGGACGAATGCTATCATAGATTCGACATGCTGTGAGAAGGCCTGAAATGGCAAACCATCTTCCTTGTCTTCACGAGAGGATGTGTGGGTCCACATGAGGCTTGGATGGGCCGGAAGTTCGGATTAGGTTGCCAGGGTTACCAGTGTATGGGCCGGGACCTATGAAGACTTGCCATGGTATCCATACCAGGTTGTGTGATGACACTTGTCCCTACGTTCGCTAGTGTGTTGTCGTTTTGTCCTATTTTGAGTACCTTTGTGAGTCGTCCTTTGTCGCTGCCCTTGTGAGTGTCGGTTTCATGTTAGACCTTGGGTGGTGATGGTTCAGTTTTATGGATGCTCTCATGGACTCTTATGTTATTAGCTTTGATTATGTTCAGCTGGATCCTGTTCTTTTTAAGGATCGTTTATGTATTAATTGACCGATGCGGTCGTCTGTATATTGTTATGTATCGCCTTGATGGCTGGATTGTATGGTGTAACCTCTTGTACTCTTAACTTTATTATTTATCAGAGGGGTCTTGCAGTTGAGCAGACCCGGAGATGTAGCCCTTTAGGGGTGAACTCCGAGATCATTATGGTGTTATGTGGTGTATTCTCTTATGTTTCCTTTATTCAGCTTTATCATGTATGTTTAACTTATGTTAGAATGGTTAAGTGGATAATTGGAATTAACTATTAATGCTTATATTCATTTCTTCCTGGAATGCCATGTGGATCGAATGCATAATTGGTTGAGATGCGGTTTATCGTAATGCATGTGTGAAATCGACCTTTTAATGCAATAAGTTGGAATATGGAATAATGTATCTTAGAGTAATGAATTATACTCAGTTGTTGTTAAGGAATTTAATATGCTTGGTAAGATCTCTTATGTTATGATGAAATCCTAGTGAAATAGAATGTTAGATGTATGGTTTGTAATTTTAAATGAAAAGCTTGAATGAAGATTATGAATGGAACTTAATGATGCATCTTGCTTGTGATTTATGTTTCCATCCTTTAAAAGAAATTATCCTGATTGTGAATTATCCCGTTATTAAGATATTCAGCTTTTGGATTAATTGTGTGAGTAAAGTGTATTGTGAAAATTTAAGTAATCTCGTTGGGAAACTCTTTAGGAGTTAGTTGAAGTCTTCCGCTATGTAATCTGAATCTTTGATATCTTGTTGCATCTTATGTGTTGTAACTTTAAAAAAAAAAAAAAAATTTGCACTCTATTCTTGTGTTTTGGCTTAATCCCTTCGGGGTTTCCTGGCGGGGCATTACACTTGATTCCTTGAACTATTATTAATCTCTCCTTAAAATGCTTCCAAAACGGATCAAAAAAAAAAAGAAAAGGATGATAAGAGATTGCATAATGAATTCAAGAGAGGAAGAGCTTTTCTATATTTTGTGAGGAAGTCATGCAGGCTGGAAAATGTATGAAGTTACAGCTTACAACCATTAAGATTGAGTTGAGACATCTCTCGAAGTGGAAAAGCCTCTTTGTTTCTTCAAAGAGGAGGAATTAACATTCAGAGGGAGTTTGACAAACCATCTAAGGTAACCTTGGACAAGGAGATTAGAAGGTTGATGAAAGATCTTGAAGCTTCAAAGGGAGCCACATCATCATGAAGATCTTCTTAATGCATTCTTCTCTGTGAGGGAGAAGTTTGAGGTGCAAGCCCTTGTTAGTGCATTCTTCTCTGCAAGAGAAGATTGAGATGAAAGCCCCTGTTCCACCCTCCAGGAGTAGCCATGGTGGATCCACCCTCTAGGAGTAGCTATGGTGGATGTCATGTGAGAGACTCCATGCCTTAGCACTTGTGTTTATTCACCCTCTGGGAGTAGCCATGGTGAACGTCATGGTGTGATGACGACATCACGTTGAGGATTTCGTGATGGGAACTTGTGTTCATTTGCATTTCCATTCATGGGAGTAGCCATGATGGATCCACCCTCTGGGATGAGTCTGAAAGGAAGCTAAGGTGCGGAAAACACTTCCTAACACTAATCTAGTGGGGGAGATGGTTCAAATTTTCTTACAAATCTTCTATTACAGAAATAAAAACACATTCATAGAGAGATAATAAACATGCATAAAGATAAACAATGAACACAAGATATAATGTGGGGAAAACCCTTTCGGGTAAAAAACCCCACACTCCAAAAACACAGTACTTTGTATTCGAGTAATCAAAATCTTACAATACAATGCCAACACTTGGCTTCTACAACCCACAACCTAGATTAATACCAGCAGCATAACACTTCACCTACAAACATTAGATAGCTAACACTCCTCAAGACTACCATTTATAGAGAAATACAACTCAAAAGGAAGCTTCTAGATGAAGCATCAAGATGGGGTCGTGCATAACATTTGGCCCTATTTTTCGGCCACCAAAAAGAATGCAAATGACACATGTACGTCTCCAAATGACTCCCCATTCAAACCTCCTAAGTTGGGCACTCAAAATTTACTATTTCGAGGTATGACAGATGCTCTTACACATCTTCAACTGTCATATCTTACAACACTTACAGCTGTAAGAGAATCTGTCATAAATGACTAATTTTAGCTTATTCTCTTACAACTCGTCATAACCCTCTCCATGCAAAAGGTATCTCCTTCCACTTGTCCATTCTATCATAGAATCTGTCATAGGCTGACATTTGTCAAGATCCTCACATGGGATGCCTACCTCCACATGTACAACATATGTGTCATACAGCCAACACCAAGTAGGATGCCACCAAGCCTGTGGATCCCATTGGATGACTAGACATTTGTAGGAAATAAATAAAATAATAAATTAATAAATAAATGCATAAGCCAATGTTAGGATTTGCAAAGGTTGAGACACCTTAATCCCAACAGAGTCATGGTGGATGTCATGTGTGTGACATCATGACAACATCACGTGAGAGAGTCTGTGATGATTTTTCTTGTACTTGTGTGTTCACCCACTGGGATGAGCCATGTTGAATCTCATTGTGAGGTGACAATCTCACAATGATGAACACTTGTGGATTTTACCATCATTGTGAGGTAACGATCTCACAATAATGGTTGATATCACGGAGAGGTGATATCTAATCTTTCACCATCCATGGGAGAAGCCCTGATGGTTGACATCACGGTGAGGTAATATCTTTCCTTTTCACATATGGGAGTAGCCAAAGTGGTCAAAACATCACGATGAGTTGATATGCTATCACGATGAGGTGATAAGCTTCCTGTGATGTCCCCTTATTAAGTTGTGCTACCTTGACCTAAAATCATAGATTACACAAGTTAGGATAAGGAATTTTTGAACTTACCAAGCAATTAACTTGCCTTCAGGTCTTGCACATATCATACATAACAAACACATACAAGCATATACTCTTACCACTGTTACGTTTACAATTTAAATCATACATACAAGAATCAAGGCATATTTATTAGTAATCTTAAGACTTTGAGAAGAATATTACATTGCTACATAGCTTCTTACCATAAACAATTTGAAGGGATTTTTGTCCTTTCCTCTTTTCTAATCCTAATGGAGGATGGTAGAATTACTGTGCCGAGGGCACGTGAAACAGTCTCCACGTGGATTCCCTCAAGGTTTCTTACCCATCTTGGGACCATCCACTGTAAAATTCCCTTAATTATCTATTGGGTTTATGTTCAATTCATCAGACAGAGTAATGAAATTGATTCACACAGTGACATTTGTCTCATAAACATAACTCGGTTTCAAACAGTGACATTTGTCTCATAAACATAACTCAATTTCAATCCCTTTGGCTAGTACTTCATTTACTGACAAAATAAACATTCATTATTTTAGGATGAATACAAAATAGTGCACCTGGTAGCCATAGTAAAATTGTAGATGCCCCCCATCTTGATCTGTTGGTTATCAGTTGCTGATCAGGATTTCACCGTGAACGTGTCTGGCAGTCTTCTTGGTTATATGTTCACTCCCAGTCCACGACCCTTTGGATGTGCATTGAGGGATACCTTCCGATTGGAACCCTCTTCAAATGCAACACGACAATATTGCCCCCATCACGTTCTTCCCCGATGTGATTCCTTGTGTCTGCATTGATCCCGAAATGATACCCGATATCGGGTTTCACATTGGCTCACCTGAAGCCAACCAACTCCACGTTGCTTCTGTCACTCCTCTGATCCTCGTGTTTGCAGATGAAAATAGCCTAATCGATGAGCCTCTGTCTCACATGCGCGAACTAATGTTCATGTTGACTAGACCCGATACTGGGTTCTTCTGACGCGGTGTAGATTGTTGTGCCTTCGGGTAAACTCCACGTTGATTAATGGCGTGCCTATCTGTCAATCTCCAGATAGATTGGTTGAGGCGTGGGTAATCTTCGCGAGGTTTAATGGCGTGCCCTTCGGTTAATCTCCCGATAGATTGGTGGAGACGTTAGAGTGCTCTTAGCCACAATGTCAGCCAATACTCCTGCTATGTATTACTTCGCATACTCTCCTTCCAATAGGCCAGTTAAGCTGGCGAAAGGAATTCTCTTGTTTAATACTTGATATCTCCCAGAGAGATCAATCTTCACTTGAAACTGTGTATATAATCCGCCCCTTCATCTCGGCTCCCATCCATCCTTTTATTGCATCAAGTAGTTAGAAATCCCGTTTTAGTTAACACTATTTACAGTGCTAATCAAAAAGATATAAGATAATGTTTTTTAATCATAATGCAAGTGAATATTAATTATTTATATAAACGAATGGGAGGATTTATATAATATAATTAATATTTTTAATACATTATTCAATCATTTGTTAGGGGACATGACAGTCTCCCCTGCCTCTTGTTGCTTGCCCTCAAGCAACTCCAAAACGCTTTCATTTTCCCAAGTGGCATCATCATGAGGCAGATTTTTCCATTTGATCAAATATTCCCGGATAGTTCTATTTCGCAGTTGCCTGTCCTATGTTTCCAAAATTACTTTTGGTATCATTTCGAGCTTCCCTTCATCATTCAAAGGAGGTAAAACCTCAGACATTGACACCTGCTGTCCCAGAGCTTTCTTGAGACAAGATACATGAAATACATTATGTATTTTGCTATCTACCAGCAAATCAAGTTCATATGCGACTGTACCAACATTCCGTACTATCGGATAGGGACCATAAAACCGAGGCTTTAGTTTTTCGGATCCACTACGTTTGAGAGAAGATTGCCGATAAGGTTGCAACCTGAGAAATACCAAATCTCCCACTTCGAAATGGCATTCAACTCGCTTTTTATCTGCATAGATTTTCTGTTGATTCTGAGCACATTGCAAATTCTCCTTAAGAGCTGACAAAATGTCTTGACTTTCTTGAAGCCAATCACGAGTTCTAGGTACATTGCTATGTTCAAAAGCAAGGTCAAGAAAAGAGAGTACATCATAGCCGTATAATGCTTTGAAAGGAGACATACCAATTGACATATGAAAGGTAGTATTATAACAATATTCACCCAAATATAACCAACGAACCCAAGCCTTCCGATGACCGGCCACATAATTACGAAGATAACCTTCAATCCATTTGTTCACTATTTCCGTCTGTCCATCGGTTTGCGGATGATAACTGGTGCTATGATTCAACTCTGTACCTGTCAATCTAAAAAGCTCCCCCCAAAATATGCTCAAAAATATGCTATCTCTATCACTGATTATAGTCTTTGGTAAATCATGTAATCGGAAAACCTCTTTGAAGAATAACTCTGCAATCTCAACTACTGTAAATTCTGTAGTGATAGAAAAGAAGTGTGCAAATTTAGTTAATCTATCAACCACAACAAATATACAATCTTTACCTTGGGATTTCGGTAAACCTATGATGAAATCCATGGATATACTTTCCCATTTCTGATCTGGTATAGGTAGTGGTTGTAGTAAACCCGCAGGATACGTTTGTTCTGCTTTATTTTGCTGGCAGGTGGTGCATTCCTTGGCATAGCGTAGGACATCGTTTTTTCAGCCTTTCCAAGTGAACCTTTCTCTTACCTGACGATACATTTTAAGTATCCAAGATGCCCTGCTAGAGGAATATCATGCATAGATTGGAGAATTTTTCTTTTAACTTCGATCCTGGAATTAAATAAATCTTGTCCTTGTAATAGATAACATCATTAACAATTTGATATTTATCATCCTCTATAATACCATCTAGCAAATCACATGCAAAAGAATCCTTTGAATACTCGACCAGCAATAAAGATTTCCAATCAGCTGTTACAACAGATAATGCATTGATTTCAGGCCTTCTAGATAAAGCATCGGCAACAACATTATTTTTACCTTTTACATATTCAATCTCAAAGTCATCAGCTTGAATTTTACTGATCCACTTCTGTTGCCTGTCATTTAAATCTTTTTGACCCAAGAAATATCTCAGACTGTTATGGCCAGTTTTCACCACAATTCTGCTACCAACCAAATACTGTCTAAACTTTGTCAATGCATGCATGATTGCCAACATTTCTTTATCATAGATAGAATATAATTTCTCAAGTTTATTAAGTTTCCTGCTTTCATAAACTATAGGATGTTTCTTTTGCATTAAAATCGCCCCTATTCCATCACCAAAAGCATCACATTCCAATACAAAGGGTTGATTAAAATCTGGAAGAGCAAGTACTGGACAAGAACTCATTACCTCTTTAAGTTTCTCAAATACCTGTTGAGCTTCCTCAATCCATCTGAATGCCCCCTTTTTGGTAAGATCCGTCAAGGGTGCACCAAGCTATGAAAAACCTTTGACAAACCTCCTATAATAACTGCATAAACCAAAGAATCCCCTTAATTTTGTAAGGTTCTGTGGTGGTGGCCAATCCAAAATGGCTCTTATCTTTTCTTGATGAACTTGTACCCCTGTTGCACTGATCATATGCCCTAAATACAAAATTTCAATCATTCCAAATTCACATTTAGACGCCTTAGCATACAGCGATTGTGATTCCATAATACCAATAACTACATCAATATGTTTCAAATGCTCTTCCCAAGTTCTGCTATAAATCAATATATCATCAAAGAATACTAGCAAAAATTTCCTTAACTATTTGTTAAAAATATGGTTCATACAGGACTGAAATGTTGCCGGAGCATTTGTTAAACCAAATGGCATAACCAAAAATTCAAAATGACCATAATGACAACAGAAAGCAGTTTTATGAATGTCTTGTTCTCTTAACTTAATCTGATGATACCCTGATCTCAAATCAATTTTAGAAAAATATACAGCACCATGCAATTCATCTAACAATTCATCAATTCGAGGAATTGGATACCTGTTTTTTATTGTTTTCTTGTTAAGAGCTCTGTAATCAATACACATTCGAAGAGTTCCATCCTTCTTTTTGACCAACACTACAGACGAAGCAAAAGGACTAGAACTAGGTCTGATATGTCCCATATCCAATAACTCCTTAATTGCCTTTTCTATTTCATCCCTGAATGTTTTAGGGTGTCTATAAGGAGTAGTAATCACGGGTTTAGCATCTTCTTCTAATTCAATAGTATGTTCAAAACCTCTGTCAAGTGAGACTCCTGGAGGAATATCACTAAAAACCACATGATGTGAGTCTAATACTGTTAACAAATCATTTCCATAAGATTTGGATTCAAAACTTGATACCTTGTTGGAGATTAAACATTGTGCTAACCATGCCACATCTCCATGTCTGAAAATAACTTCCGTTCTTTTCGCACTAACGATCCTGGGGCCACTGTTAGACATACCACGAAGGACTACCTTCTTATCATCAATTTTAAAAGAGAATTCCATTCTTTTAAAGCTCTGTGTATATTCATCTAATGTTTCCATCCACTGTATGCCCAAGACAACATTAGTGTCAACCAAATCAATCACATAGAAATCATCAGTAACAGTGTAATTGCCAAGAGTAATATTCAATTTAGGAACTTTATGAGTGCTAGACAAATTAGTTCCACCTGCTACTCTAACATCAAATCCCTCATGTTTTTCAGTCTACAAACCACGTTTTTCCACAAGTGCTGCATCTATAAAATTATGAGTAGAACCACTATCAAGCATAACAATTACACATTGTCCATTCAAAACTCCTCTAATTTTGAAAATATTATAATGTGGGGTTCCTGTTATGGATGCTATTACTCCTTCTCCTTGTTTGCTACCTGCGTCTGGCTCAGTATTTTGAGGTGTTCGTTCTATGTTAGGATCAACATTCTCTTCATCCTCACTGTCAGACATAACCTCAATATAATGAATTTTCCCCTTCCCTAAGCATCTATGTCCAGGCTGCCATGCTTCCCTACAACTGAAACATAGTTTTTCCCTTCTGAGCTCTTCTCTTTCCTATTTATCTAGCCTGTTTTTAGGGATATTATCTTTGTTGAAAGGTTGCTTGTCCTTTTCCGGTTTAGGAGGAGGTCCTTTGTTAAAAAGTTTTCCTTTTTAAGATGGTTCTAATTCTCTTGCTCTTTTGACAGCTGTTTGTAGAGTAAGGGGGTTTAAGGATTTAACCCACCCTTTGAGCCTTTGAGGGAATCAAACAATCCATCTATAAATATCACAATCTTGTGTCTTTCTGAAATTTCAGTAACTAAAACAACCAATTTTTCAAATTCAGAAATATATTGTTCAACTGTTCCAGTTTGCTTAAGCTGAGTCAAATCCTTAAGATGTAATTCAAGATCTTTCGAATCAAACCTATCAATCAGTTTCTCAATGAACTCAACATAAGTGCCTATCAAATTATGACCCAAGGTTATTTGTCCATGATGCCACCATTCATGTGCTACACCGTCAAGATGTAATGCAACATATTTAATTGCCTCTTCTTCTAACATAGGATTTAATTGGAAGTATGTATCTAATTTTTGCACCCAAGCCCGAGCAGTTGTCTTACCTAAACCATCAAAATAAGGAATGGACATTTCCCCAATTTTTCTTTGTAATTCACTGTTATTTCCTCGCCGTCCTCTTGGCCTATGTTTCATTCTGACATCTCAATATTCTCTAAATGTCATTGATGATCTGAATTCTTCGCCGGAACCTAACCAGCCCTGATGTATTTCTTCCTGTATTTCTCTTATTGTAGGTTCATTTTCAGGTGGCTGGTTTCTAGCAGTAAATGTAGGCATAAATGGTCTAGCTGTTCCGATTCTTTCTGGTTGATTATTAACTGACTGTTCATCTCTACCCCCATTGTTTCCCCCATTATTTTGATGTTGATTATTCTGTCTTCCATTATTTTGGTGCTGATTTATATTATTGGCCATAAATTGGGTCATCAAGTTGGTCATTCTATTAACGTTATCTTGCATATCTTGCTGACTTCTGATTAGCGCAGCCAATAGATCCCTATTGTTATCTGGGTCTCCCATGTTGTTGCCAAAGATAAGTTCCTCATCAGTTTCTGGGTGGCTATCCTCAATTTCAAATGGAATAGATGAACTATTTTGTGCTAAAGGAGAGTTTGGAAATCTATTCTGACAGGCCCTAGTACTTCGGAAATTATAATTTCCCTGGTGCATACTCAATTGTGCATTAAGTTTTCATGAAATTTCGATACCCTACAGGCTAGCAGGATGCAAAAAGCTCTAATACCACTGTAAAATTCCCTTAATTATCTATTGGGTTTATGTTCAATTCATCAAACAGAGTAATGAAATTGATTCACATAGTGACATTTGTCTCATAAACATAACTCAGTTTCAATCCCTTTGGCTGGTACTTCATTTACTGACAAAATAAACATTCATTATTTTAGAATGAATACAAAATAGTGCACTTGGTAGCCATAGTAAAATTGTAGATGCCCCCCATCTTGATCTGTTGGTTATCAGTTGCTGATCAGGATTTCACCATGAACATGTCTGGCAGTCTTCTTGGTTATATGTTGTCACTCCCAGTCCACGACCCTTTGGATGTGCATTGAGGGATACCTTTAGATTGGAATCCTCTTCAGATGCAACACGACAATATTGCTTCCATCACGTTCTTCCCCGATGTGATTCCTTGTGTCTGCATTGATCCCGAAATGATACCCGATATCGGGTTTCGCATTGGCTCTCCTGAAGCCAACCAACTCCATGTTGCTTCTATCACTCCTATGATCCTCGTGTTTGCAGACAGAAATAACCTAATCGATGAGCCTCTGTTTCACGTGCATGAACTAATGTTCGTGTTGACTAGACCCGATACTGGGTTCTTCTGACGCGGTGTAGATTGTTGTGCCTTCGCATAAACTCCGCGTTGATTAATGGCGTGCCTATCTGTCAATCTCCAGATAGATTGGTGGAGGTGTGGGTAATCTCCGCAAGGTTTAATGGCATGCCCTTCGGTTAATCTCCCGATAGATTGGTGGAGACGTTAGAGTGCTGTTAGCCACGGTGTCAGCCAATACTCCCGCTGCGTATTACTTCGCATACTCTGCTTCCAATAGGCCAGTTAAGCTAGCAAAAGGAATTCTCTTGTTTAATACTTTATATCTCCTAGAGAGATCAATCTTCACTTGAAACTGTGTATATAATCCGCCCCTTTATCTCGGCTCCCATCCATCCTTTTATTGCATCAAGTAGTTAGAAATCCCGTAATAGTTAATACTATTTACGGTGCTAATCAGAAAGATATAAGATAATGTCTTTTAATCATAATGCAAGTGAATATTAATTATTTATATAAACAAATGGGAGGATTTATATAATATAATTAATATTTTTGATACATTATTCAATCATTTGTTAGGGGACATGACATCCATCGAGTGACCGAATTACTCTACCTCTCCCTCCACAAACTCCCTATCCTTTGTAGGCATTAGCAAAGATTCAGGATCAAAATCCAGCAACATATCATCTTTAATAACATAGGCATGAATTTAAAATTTAAATTCATAATCAGATACCTTAATAAATTATCAATAATAGATGCATAAATCTAGTTACAAATTAAGTATAGTTATAATATAAAATAGATTGAACAAATATACATCTTACAGTCATTAATTCAGATATATATATAGTGTGTGCATTACTTATCATATACCTCCTTCATATCATATATACTATATATTAAACAATATATATCAATATATATATAAAACTTATTACTATCACGATATATCTACATTAGTTTAGATATTTCGAAATTATATATTTTATTTCCCACAGTTAGAACATACCTGTATTAATGCCTTACAGCTGTCTGACATGAATATCTAGACCCAGATCTGATTCTTCAATGATCTTTCTCTGTAATTCCCCTCGTACCCTTCAGCATTCCTTTTTCTTACCCTTTCCGTTAGTTGAAACAATTCTCTTATATACTCCTCGATGGGTATTGAGAGTTATGTTGCAAGAGACGTGGCTGTTAGCTGTCCACTTACCTTGCACCTTTTCACATTCCTTGGTCACCGTTTCAGTCTTCCTAATTAATCCGTTTTCATATACAAATAAATCATGCCCTTTCTAAATTGATAAATCATGGCTCTTAGTTAATTTGATATTAAATATTATTGTTTATAAATTGAAATTAATCATTAGACATTGATCATAAATTATATAACATGGAAATTAATCATATAAGAAATAGAGTAATAAGATAAGATAATTGACTAAATTTAATTGATTATTGAGATAAGAAATATATCCATGTTAATATAGATGTATTACATATTGATATCAGTCTAATAAATGTAGAAATAAGATAAGAATTTGATTATATATTAATATTTATATAGGGATATTAGTTATTACACTTCCTTCATTCACACGAGTGTAGTCATTGTGTTAGTCATCACGATGAGGTGATGTGACTTGTAGAGATTGAGAAGGATTCCTCCCAATCTAAGAGGGAGTGATAATGTGATAGCGCCAGTCAGAATCTTTGTGAGCCGACATAGACCATTAAATTGTCTAATCGGTCTTTTGTCCTTAGACAATTTAATTGTTTAAATTTGCTTCTGGGTTATAAGACACATTTAATTAAGACGTGTTTGTACTAAACCGATTAAGATGTGAATCTGTTCTAATATGAGGTGTGTCGATTAGAAGCCAACATGTGGAGAAGTCGTGATGGTTGAAGGTATCTGTCCGGGTATACATATGTGTTGCATTTGTCTCTCAAAGGACCAATTCAATATATACAATCCAAGTACAAATCAATATCATTTGGCAGATCAAATTAGACAATCTATGCTCAGGGTAGACAATCATGTATTGTCTATAGTTGGGAGGGCAAATCATTGCCCGCAGTTAAACAAGCATTTAAAAAAAAAACCACACAACTACATAATCTTACCTGATCAACGCAATTAAGTCTAACTGAATAATCATATTGTATCCGTCAAATTTTAAAGCAGAAAACAAATCCTAGAGATCATAATGCATTAAACTAAATTGAGGTTAGACCTCACATTTGGATTTTTCTGATGTCCAAGTTGATCCTTGCATGTATGTTAGCTTGTAATAAAGTTAATCATGCAATAAATCAGAGTTAGCCAAGGCAAGTTTAAGTTGTTCCTCAAGTAATCAGACTTCACAAATTGAGAATTGGAAAATGAAATGGGTTGGGCAAAGTGTGATAATGCATCTAATTAAATTTTGATGGCTGTTTACCTATAGATATCTTTCAAAGGAAGCGTCATTGAATTAGTGGAAAGTCTAGACTCCAAAGGTGTGATCAACCGTAGGAAGTAACTAGTGAATTATTGGAGTGCAAATTGCAAAACATGCTGAGAATGAATAGGTAATAATGATTTAAATATGTTTGAGGAAATTAAAATCAATCATAATTGATTTCAGGTTAACAGAGATCAGAATTAGATCAAAAAATGACATTCTGATTTTTCTATAACTTGTTTGGTAATGCTGGGAAGGATGTTACATGCTGAGATTTTTCTCTTTAATTGGTGTACCATGAGAAAACCATAGAGCCTGTTGGAGTGAAATTTTGAATTGGAAAGAATTCGAATATCAATTTTAGCTTTGAATTCATATGAACTAGAAGGGGTTGTCGATTTTATAATTTATTGGTGGAGTATTATATTCAAAGTCTGCATCATTTACTTTTTTCTTTCTTTGATCTTCTTATGACCCTAGGAATCATGTGTTGACAATCTCCATTATATTATTATTACATATTATCTTGATTTATCTTCCTGCATTTTCGAACTGGATACATTAGAAGTGAGCATAATGATATTCATTCAGAATTTCAAAGCATTTTGCAATTCCGAGAATGCATTGCATCATGGTAAAAGACTCTACCCAATCTCCTAGGTCAGAACTGTAAACAAGATAAACTGTATCTAAGTAACAGTTTAACGTTGTTACATGAACCACTTTGATAGAGTTAGGAAGATAATACGGGGGAATTATTCCTTTGAGACTGATTAACAATTTCAACAAGAAAGTTTAAACTCGTTAAATTCTGCTATCACTAGAATATTTTTATCAAACAAACTGCTAGCTAATAACCTTCTGTGTCTCAAACCCCTTGGCAAATGATGCCCATCCCGCTTAGGATTTAATTAATATGGATGAGAAGCCAACCATGAATCAGAAAATTTATGATGTACGTTGTCATCATGTTTCTTCAATTCTAAATTGCAATCCAGGAGAACCTACTGGTGGGCCAGACTTCTCTCAGTATCTTTATTTTTAATGGATGAGAAGGTGACCATGGTTCAGAAAATCTGCATGGTGTTTTGTCATGATGTTTCTTCAATTCTAAAATTAGAATGCAGGATAATCTATTGGTGAGTCAAACTTCTCTTTCTATCGTATAGCTTAAGTGGGTAGAGATATTGAAACTTTGTAAATTACCAAATTCTATAGGTATGTGCCTACACGTATTCATTCAGACTATCCAAAGAGCTGCTTCACGTTTTTCTCCAGCTCATTTAAATTATCGGGTCTAGCAACTAGCTGTATCATAGGAGGCAACTGAGATTATAATTCATTGCAAGAAGCAAAATAACAGCCTATGAATGGCTCTACTGGGATGTAGATTGGTCAATAGAAAGCTGATCACGTCTGTTTTGAAGCTCTCTGAACAAAAATGACAAACAAGGTGGAACAGCTAAAAATAATGTCTCCCTTTAAAATACAAATTTTGAAAGGTAAAACCATGCCTTTTCTTTGAGCTAAAATATTTTGATCCTTTCATAATTTTCTTTCATACTAAATATCAGATTACCATAGCCTGTGGGGGATTTACTTTAAAATTCTACACAATGAGTTGAATGCTTATGTGTTTAGAACTGCACCAATGCCCACAACTACAAGCATACTAGGATTATGTTATTTTAGGATAACATGCAATCTGGTTGCATATAAATTAATCTCTAATTGAAAAGAACACCAAGAGACTTAAGGAAAATTACTTGACTACACCCTCCAGTCCTGGGTATAAAATTACCTGATGTCAGCTTTCAGATCATCTGAATTTTCATATGAACTAATTCGTCTATATACCACCTGTTCAAAAATATCCAATCTACAATTTAGGGGATTGAATTGGGAAGGTACTGGGTTGGGCATGCTATAGATGAGCCTTTATATAAAAATTGAATAGACATGACCAGTCTTGGTCAGAAAGTACCTGTGCAAGGCCAATAAAGCCTATAAGTTGTAATGTCTTCTCCCACTCTGCAATCACAGAAAAATGGTAGCATTAAGCTTGTAACAGATAGAATTGTAATAATGATTCAAAATCTTTAAACAGGAATTTCCAGATATCCTAATTACTATTTACAACATCATACTCAAACATGAGAAGAGTGATCCAAAACTGGAACCATTTTCCAAAAAGATCAACTACTTACCAAGTAGAGCATTGATGCCTGCAATAATACCCTGTCCACAAAAGGTGAGTCAAAATTCTCTTAGTGGCCTTTGCAAGAAATTAAATCGTAAAATTAAATACAAATAGCCACATATGTCAATAAAGGCAAGCACTGTAAAGAAGAAAAATTGAAGGGTAACACATTTTTCGAGTTTTTCTCCCCATGATAAAAAGGATAGATATCATGTCTGCTTCTGTCTGTGCTTCCATAAGAGTAGACATATTTTTTAGAAAACCATAATTCTAGGAATGGGATGGCATGCTAAAACTATTTAAAAAAATTGAAGCTCTTCTAACTGCAGAGAGAATGATCTCTCTGAAAGGTTAAACTATCTTAAGATAAATGAAATTGCAACAAAAAGTATAGTTTACTGCCTTTCTTTCACGTTGTCACTGATTATCTGAGCATCTCTTTGTAATTTTCCCTTTCTAATGCAAGTAGCAACATAAAATTTTGTTAGGATCGACTGTCAAAAGCTTGTAGCTATTCTGTATTGTTGAAATTCTAAAGGTATGTAGCACTATCTATTCTTGTCACCATTCAACTCATGCATTACCTATGTGTCATATCCATTCTTGCTTTCACTACTAGGCCTATTGAAGAAGCAACTAACTCTTACTTTCTCTGTGAAATCTGGTCTAGGCTTTGTAGACAGTTCAGAGGGTAGATAGGTTAAGTTACAATCTATGTTCCACAGCATTTCAAGGGCAGTGACAGCATGGGACAGGACGACACATTTCAAGGACTTCAATCTGGAAATATAAAAATGTACCTATATTTTTATAAGTTTGGCTGTACATGACATCAAAATTAAGGTTTAGACATTTATATAATGCATTGAATTTGATGTCAATGCCTTATTTGGGCTTTCAATATCAATATCAGATGCTAACCCTTGGTCACTCTTTATATCAAGTTGTGACTCATCCAATGAGACCCTAACCAATCCCTGCAGCACAAAATGTACAAGATTGAATACAAAGTTGAGAACACAGTTGGTAACTGAGCAATTTCAATTGTCAAATAATAAATGCTAAGGATGAGTTAAAATAGTTTATATCATAAAAACCATCAATGAAAATTGAGATTGACTAGGCAAACCAGAATTATAAGTGGAATTCAATTACTAAGGATATAATAGAAACAAACTCAAAACAAAAAAGTTGCTTTCTATCCGATGCAGTCCAAAACATTTTTTCTCCTTAAAAGCAAAGCAGCTATCTAGGAGCAGGACCCTTTGTAAGGTTTGGGGGCAGTACCCCTGTCACCAAGCCCAAAATAGGCCTTCACAGCCACATGGACCTTCATGGCATGCCATGTTTCATAATTTTACAACTTTTAGCCAAGCTCCAAAATCTACAAAAAACCATAACTGCTTTGATTAAGGTTCATTAAAGGCATGTGAGAGATTGTAGGCTCCCCACACCTTTTTTAATTGGCATTTTAAAAAATTGACTATTCTTCTTGTTGAGACATGGACCAGCTAGGACTCGAACCTAGGACCTTCCATATGCTGCTGGAGTGCTCTACCACTGAGCTATTGGCCCCTCTTGGACCAGTCCATTGTCGGTCCGGGTGTGGCTTATTTCCAGCACCAACACCCCCCCTTAAGCCACACCTCTCATGTGCTTGGGGCTCCTAGACTGGACCTGGCTCTAATACCATGTTGAGACATGGACCAGCTAGAACTCGAACCTAGGACCTTCCATACGCTGCTGGAGTGCTCTACCACTGAGCTACTGGCCCCTCTTGGACCAGTCCATCGTCGGTCCGGGTGTGGCTTATTTCCAACACCAACACTTCTTTTAATTTAAATTAAAAAATCAAAGAATGTTTGAGCACCCATGAGATGGTTGAGGTATGTCACAAACGTTCCCACGCTGCCCCAAGGTCAGCCAAAACTTCCCCAAAATACCACACCTTGGGGGTTAACATTTCTAGGATGTGTCCCTAGTTTCCCTATGGATAAAGGATGATTGGAGAACAAACACTTCCATCATGTTGTCTCAAGAATGGCAAGAGAGACAATAATAGAGATGCTAGGTGGAGGGGTGGGGAAGTGTTCCTATGTAACACATGTTATAATTAGCATAGTTTAACTACTTGGTGAGTCCTTGCCACTTTTTAAATCGTGATTTTCTTTTAGGTTTACTTATTGAGTTTTTCTAATGAATTGTCTATAGTTTTTGTGAATTTTGGGTTACTTACTGAAAAAGTTTGTGCCAAAGCCTCACACTACATAGGGTACATGAAAAAAATGCAGTAAAAATAAAAAGTTAAAAAAACCATAAATTTGTGGCTTTATAGGCCCTATCTACCCATCTAAAAAAAGAACACTAGCATTTCAACATCGTTGAGCAAATTGAAAGAAGTTTATAGGGGATTCAAAAAGCGATTTTGTGGAATTTTGAGTTTACATGTTAGTGGATTTTTTTCCCTTTCTTTCCAAGCATATAAAAGGCTTAAGTTGCTAGTACAAGTGTGAACTAGGGTTTGGGTTCGAGATTCAAGTATGCTAATATGGCATACAAGTAGGATTGTATATATATTAAAAAGGACTTCAAGATATACACCAGTGACTGTAGTGACTATATATCATTTTTAATATATATTATATTTGATACTTGATACTAAAAATATGTTAAATAACAGAATTGATAAAACATTTCAAAATTCATTCAATGTTATATCATAAATAATATATCTATATGTCAACTCACTACAAAACTTGAAAATGTTAAATACAATCGAAAAATTGTGTCTTCTTCTCCATCAAAAGTATCTAGATCTAAGTGATCACTTGGTTCAACTTCATTTGAATCATATGTTATTGTAGTGCCTCTCCCACTAGCTACAAGAACATCATGTGTAAGAGACTCGCTGTCATTTATATTGACTCTAGCAAGCTATAAAACAAATGCATCAAAGTTGGCACACTGGAGGGCTTTATCTAAATTCATCACCCCTTCCTAATAGTCAACCTCCTTTTATGATAGCAGGTACAAGTTGGAATGGACATAAACCAAATATTTTACTTTCTTTGCAGCAAAGGGATGTCAAAGACTCTATTTCAGTCACCCAAACTTCCTTAATATGCTCAACAATCCAGAAGATCTGCAATAAAGTCTATGAACTAATTACTCAATCTCAACTATAAGCCTAGTTGTGTTTCTTGAGTGAAAACACCTCCAAATTTCCTAAATTATTTCTCTCAACAGCATGGAAGATGTTGCCTGCAAGGGTTTTGTCCTCACAAACCAAGAAGAAGCTATCTCCAATGAAGTTACGACAAAAACTTCAAATTCCACTAATGAAAATTGGCTCCAAAACAGCTTATAACATCGCCAAAAGAGGCAAAACCCTAAAACCCATGCCCTACAAGAAGAACAATATTTTATTTTAATTTACTTTATATTCTTGTCTCCCTCAGCTTGGGCGCCAACTACTAGGAGTCTGTTGCCGGGAATAATCATTATGTTATGTTGTCATATTATGTTTGTGTTGTCGTCGGTAATAATGAGTTACGGCAATCAGTTAGTCGTCCCGAAGGGCAGTTGGACGCGACGGTTGGTCGCACCCCTTCGGGTATTATATATTGCATACCTTCCCTTCGTAGTGGCATCATGATAGTGGTATTTGGGTGTAATGTTATAAGCACTTGATGTACATGGACTGTTGAATTAATACAGAAACTGGTTCTTTAATATATTTCCATTGTGTTCTGTGCATTTGCTTTCTGCGTTTAATCGTTTACCATATGTGGCAAACATTTGGCGCCGTTGCCTAGACATACTCAAGAAAGGAAGAAGCGGATGGCACACGGACACGATGGGCCTACCCGTTGGTGAGATTAACCCAGAGGCCGACGACGCACAAACAAAGCTCTACAACGGAGAAGACACTGCAACGAGGGAATTCTCAATCCTGCTTCAGGTGGCCATCGAGACCTACGTCTGAAGGGAGGCCACGGAGGCTGACGTCCCAACAAGTGCAGTGTGGACCGCACTAGAAGTTAGCCCCACAGCGAATCGGTTGATGAACCACCTCCCCCGATTGCTTGCACAGGCATCACTGGCACAACGAACTCGCCTGGAGGAGATTGCTCGTGAGGAGCGACGCCAACAAGTCCCTCCAACAGTACGAAGAAAACAATCGTCGCTTGGAAGCAGAGCATGATGGCACAAGGCCAAGGGGAAATTGAACCCTGAACCTCCAAGAGAAATAAAGAACATTCTATAATAATGGTGTCTTACTATTGACACAAATTGCATCCGACAAGATAAATTAATAAAGAAGTGTTCTATTTTTATGTGTTGTTGCCATTTATGGAGATGTACGGGAATTAATGCCCAACCTATTAAACAAAGATAGAAATAAGAAGGCAAAAAGTGAGGAGTGAGAAGCCGCACAGAGGGCCTTGATTCTAGAACAAGTAGAACGTAGACGGAGGTTGAGGCAATTTGCCGAAGGACAACCTGCCGAAGGGTTGCCCGAAGGGAACCAAGGAGGTGTCACGAAGGGTGCAGAAGCCGAGGAAAATTTCTACGCTTCGCCAGAACATCGTAGGGTGAGAAGCCACGAAGAGTTTTTGGAGGAAACAAGGCTACGAAGGAATTTGGTCGAAGAGACCCGGGATCAGTTCAGGAACTTATCCCTTACGCCGTGCAATGAGGACCACCGAAGGTAGCTAGCAGCGAACGCAGGTGAGAACGGAGGAGCCGCAAACACATGGCAGACAAAATACCGTACCCCCAGTCACTCAAGCAGGAAACACCACCAGTGCTGGAGGGAGTGGCGCAGGTGCACGACAGACACAGCCACCTCCGGGGACACGACCCCCACAGACACAGCCACCTCCGAGGACACAACCCCCATCAATGGCCAATAGGCAGAAGCTGCAAAAATTCACCGACGACGGGAAGGAGGATCCCGTCAGGCACTACAAAACCATATGAGCGGCCAATGGTGTCACGAACCAGGACGAATGGATGACACAATTCCTAGCGACATTGCGGGGAGTTGCCATCGGCTAGTACTCGGATATTGATAAAACTGCAGTGGCCACATGGGACACGCTGCGGAAAGCCTTCGAGAAAGAGTTTCGCCTACTTTGAGACGACAATGAAATAGTAGCCAAAATCTATGGCACAAAGCAGAACAAGAACGAGACGGTCTGAGCCTATAGTCGGCGGCTCAAGGAACTGTTGGGGAAAATGGAGAATCAACCAGCGGATGGTTTGAAAAAGAGACGGTTCGTGGAGGGACTAAAACGCTCCCTCTGGAAGAAGATGAAAATTGTTCCACCAACCTCATACGACGATGCATATAATAGAGCGATGGATCTCGAGAGCGAGACCAAGACATCCAAGAAGAAAAAGAAGGATAGCTCGTCCGAGGATGATGACTCTTCCGAGGGAAGCAGCAGCGATGGCGAGTCCAGCGAAAAAGAGCAACCCCTGCAAAAGGACATGCTGAGGATGATGAAAGAGCTAAAGGTTATGAAGGGAGGTCCGCGCAAGACCGACGAAGGGGAGCTTTGGTGCATGGAATGTAAGACGGACAGCCACACGAAAGGCTCCTGCCCAAAGAAGGCCTATTGTGATATATGCCAGTTGATGGGGCATCCCACCAGGGAATGCCCCTACAACATGAAAACACGAAACCAACAAGTATTGCTTACGCAGGAACAACCAACTACATCAAGCGGTACTGGCAGCTCCCAGGCGAACGACAATGCAACATCGGGAGGCTACCAAGATAACCGGTGGGGGGGACGAAACAACAATAACAATACAAGGAGCCGGATCCAATACGACTCCAAAGGCCAACTGATGATACAATGTAGAGCGTGCAACCAGTGGGGGCACTTCGCTTGAGACTGCTCGAAGGGAGAGGCCACACAATATTTGTGCAAATCGTGCGGACCGGGAGACCACGAAGACGCCACCTGCCCGAAGTCCGGCTTCAACTTGCTCAATATCGAGGAAACCAAAGAAGAGGAAGTGTTGGCCATAACCCGCGCCCAAGTCAGACAAGCAACGTGCCCAGACCCGAAGACGGAGAAGCAAAGGGTACGGGAAGCACGGGAAGAAATTGAGAAAGAGATATGAGAAAGGGGGAAGGCGAATGGTACGGCGGGTACTTCTAGCCGACCGAAGGCGAAGGAGGCTATACTAAATCAAATTTTAAAACTGGAGGTGCCTGTGAAGGTACACGACCTCCTCCAGATGAAAACTCAATTACAAACGGGGTTGCTGAATAATCTCTCCCAACCACACACCAATACCAACCACCGCACAGATGTTCCTGGGGGGTCTGCAATAGACCCCATGTTGCTGGTAGTTAACACTGGAAGGAACCCGGCCATTGTGGAGATGGGTATCCTTGGCACCATTCTAACCGATACCATCATCAATGGTGGATCAAGAGTGAATGTTCTTCCAGAAGAAACCTGCCGGAAGTTGGGGAAGCCGACATTGTGGCCATCTACATTCAATCTGTTGGGAGCAGATCAACATGGAATCAAACCCATCGGGACACTGATGGGCCAACAAGTTACCATCGGGACGCAACCCTTCATATTGGACTTCGTGGTAATCCCACTAAAGAAAAAAGGGTATGATGCGATCTTAGGGAGAGGGTGGCTGGTGGCAGCCAAGGCCACCCACAACTGGAAGAAGAACACTCTATCTATGGAGAATGGAGGAAGGAAGTTTATCATAGACCTTGGGACGCAGTTGGTTAATGAGGAACTGACATCATCTTCGGAATCGGAGGGTGAAGGAGAAGGCGACCTGAGGGACGAAGGACAGGGCTGCAGGGAGCCCAACGACGAAGGGATTCTCAAACTAGGAGAGTGCTCCAAGGATGAGACAGGGTCATTGAACGGACTCTTCCATTGGCAGATGGAGGATTACGAAACGCTCCAGAGCTACAGGCTCGAAGTAGAGGAACCAGAGCAAGTAACAGAGGAGGTGTACCTCCCGGAATACAGAGATTATTGGAAGGGAGACGCCCCAAACCTCGGTGACATAGATAATCCCAAGATCATTCGTGTCGGCAACGATTGGAACCCTGTGTGGAAGGCCGCAACCTTCAAAATCTTTATTATTCTTCTTCTTCTTATGTACGAGAAGGAGACCGTGGTTCCTGTAGAATTTATGGTTCCAGGTCTTTGGATGGCCATTGAAAATAGACTTTGCATCAACGGGTCCAAATGGAAACCCTACCACAAGAAGCGCACAGGGGACCCGAGCGGCCAGAAGGACACCCGAGAGTCCGAAGTGCGACCCGAGAGGATGGAAGGGGACTCGAGAGGCCGGGCAGGTGACTCGAGAGGCACGGGACCAAAGCGGGAGACTCTCGGGCGAGGCAAACCGAGAAGGATGAAGGGCGATCCCAGAGGCACGGGACCCGAGCCGAAGACTCTCGACAATTAGATTAGGAAAAAAAATAAAAATAAAAAAAAAACGATGACGAAATTTAAAATCATTCGATGGAGTCTGGAGCCAGGACACTGAAAAATTAGAGTGGAGAAGCAGGTTTTTTGGCATCTTAAAATATCACAAAAATGATGTGCGCCATGGACTTCCGTGTGGTTCTGAAGGTGTTAAATTGGTGTTGGCGGCGAGGGCGCTGCCCCTCGACCCCACTGGGGGCACTACCCCCAAACCCCCAGTTTATTTTTGAGCTACAATACACTTTTTGGAGTTGGGGCGAAGGGCATTCGAGAAGTCACGATAAGTGTTGGGGTTGTTCCGTACTGTGAGAAAGAAGCCTGAAGCTAAGCATTGGTGGGGAAGCCATAAGTCGTAGAGGGAGACGGATTTGGAGGTTGCGAACAAACAGAGTTTGAATTACAAGAACGCGAAGTCGTACGGCACCAGGGAGTTATTCAGTTCAGTTATCAGCCTTTGGGGAGTGTGATGGAGGATTTGAGGCGTCTCCTAGCCTTTGTGCCATAAGGTTGTGGCCACTTCCAAGCATGAATGGTACGCTTTGAGGAACTCGAAGTATGTCTTGACTGGACATGAGGTTGCCTTGGTGGATGCACAGAGGGCTCGAGAGGAGCTGACCACCAGGTTGAAGGCAATAGTAGCGTGAGACTTAGCTCAACGTACTCAAGAGTTGGATGCCGAGAGGGTAGCGCGGGTGGCTATCGAGGACAAATTGGCTAGGGAGACAGTATCATTTGAGTAGCAGTTGGTGGAGGCTGAGACTGAAAAGCGTGTTTGCAGACAAGTTTGGTTTAGGCACAGGAGGATTGTGATGTCAAAGGAAGCACTAATGGTGAAATCTGCGCTTGAGCATCGGATGGTAGCAGAAAAAAGTTTTCAAGCGAGGACGCAGCAGGTGTATGGGTTTCGGGCTCGACTGGCGTTAGCAGTTCCTGCAGTTCTTTACCTTGGTTCTATTTAATGTCATCTCTATTTTGTATTAAGTCATCCGGAGACGACTTCTTTTCTTGGGGGGGATGATGTTGCCGGGAATAATCATTATGTTATGTTGTCATATTATGTTTGTGTTGTCGTTGGTAATAATGAGTTACGATAGTCAATTAGTTAGTCGTCCCGAAGGGCAGTTGGACGCGACAATTGGTCGCACCCCTTCGGATATTATATATTGAATACCTTCCCTTCGTAGTGGCATCATGATAGTGGTATTTGGGTGTAATGTTATAAGCACTTGATGTACATGGACTGTTGAATTAATACAGAAACTGGTTCTTTAATATATTTCCATTATGTTCTGTGCATTTGCTTTCCGCGTTTAATCGTTTACCGTATGTGGCAAACAGAGTCCCCTTTTCAAAACAACATGTGTTCACCCATGGTCCTTTTTATAACTTTATAAAATTTAAATAACATAAGTTAAATATTATATTTAACTTTAATACATTAAGTTATTTAAAATAAAGCACTGGACCATATAAAATATCTAAATGTCAATTTCAAATGCACCCACCAACACTTCTAAAAATAGCTAGACTAACCACAAGCATTGTCAATGACCCATCCTAACTTACTAGAAATAGTAAGTACTAGAAACTTGCCCAAAAGCTCTCTAGAAAAAGGCATTATGCACAAGCGAACTATTGGAACTCATCTAAATAAGTAGATACCGCCAACAAAGCTGAATAAGTTGCCTCCAAAGTTCCCTAATCCCCACTCATAGCCTATGAGATCTCAGTTGAATAGACTAATGGTCCACCTTGTCAATTGGTTAGGAAGGGAACACTACACAACATTAAGCACCTCTTCAAACCATCCCCTGGCGTTGGAATGTTAATACTCTACTATGCATCTATAGTATAATGAAGAAACAAAAGAATATGCTCCAGAGTCTTAAGCTCCCAATGCCCAACTGAATGAATCAACAAACGGACCCAATATCTTTGTTCAAATGCCTCCTATAAAGGTTGCTGTATCATTTTCTTCCTCTTGCACAACTTAGGCGATTTTTGATATATTTTTTAGGGTTTTGGCACCTTGCATAAGCCCTAATGGAAGTTCAGCTTCTCATAATTTTAGTAATATTAATATTGGTGTATCAAAACAACATTTTTTTAATGATGTTAATTATTATTAGGGTCATCATTAAGGTTAAACATAGTATCCTTCAATATTATGCAATTATTTTTCCTACATTCTACAACATTATGGTTAAATATTATAAATAGTGTATAGTTTAACAAGTAGTTAGAAAATATTATAAGTTAAACAAAATGATTTCAAGTATAATATCATGTTTTAAGCATTGTTACCCCGAGTTTCTAAGATGGGGGAATTAGGGGATAGGGAAATGGGTTTCCAAGACATTTCTTTTTGCCATTTTAAGGGACAAAGGAGAAAATAGAGGGGACAACTATATAAAAAATAGGGAAAATTTAAAATATATAGGGAAATTTCAATTTTCAAATATATTCATAGGATAATATTGATAAATGAGAGTTGAAATTCATAAATTCATATATATGATGTAACTTAATACTATGTATAAGAATGAAAACACTTCATTTTTCATAGTATTCTAACTGGAAGAATCAATAATATCTAGTCCAATCAATTACAAAAAACAAATGTCACATTACAACACGTCAAAAGATCAAATAAATGAAACATAAATTTACATAGTAAACAATGTCAACCCACCTTGTCCAAGAAAGCCCTAGTTGCAACTATCAATGTTTTTTGGATTTGATGTTACCTAATGGTGCAAAGTATACAGCTAGGTGATTCAATTCAAAGCTATATAAGGATAGGATTCTACTATATAAACTTTAATAAACTCAAGATCTGTGACTTATTACCTAACGTATGCAATAATGAATATCATATATTTATAATTAAAGTGCAGAAATTGGGTATAGAGAAGGATATCAAATGCAACATCCCTTCAATGGTAAACTGACATTAGTAATTCCAATAATGTGGCATTTATATCATATTTTAGTTCTAAAACAAAATATTATTATTCATAGATTCATAAATCACGTAGAAAAGTGGGAGGACGACCAATGATCCTTGAGACTGTCAAGGGACATCTAGGACGTCCCTGACCGTCCTTGGGACAAACAACCATCCCCTCACGTTTTTGGTGTCGTCCCTAGTCTTTGGATATGTTTCCGCCAAATTTTGCAAACTAGAAACGCCAAGAAAACATTTCCTAGCTTCCTCTCGACTCCAGACAAGTACCCATCCCCAAAACAGGTATGTTTCACCCGGAAACGCATCCCCGAGTATGCTTGGCTTTAAGTATAGAAAAATTTGAACTCAATGACTTTATTGTAAGAGGCCATATTGCTAGAGATGTTGTCTTGTGTGGGTCATAAATTAAGCAAAAAAAAAACATTAAAGAAGGTTACAATTGATTATCATGTATGTAGAGTTTAAGTGAAATTAAATTTAAGTTAATTAGCATTTCTAGCATGATTTTCTTTAACTTTTGATTATAAAATTTAATTAATGTAAAGATAAAATTATCAAGAATTTTAAATATCTTATTGTTATATTTATAAAAGGAAAATGTGTATCGATGTTTTCTTTTCATTTACTCAATCTTGTGTCTAAAATTGGTGACCTGAACTAAACTAGTATCTCTAGGAGTTATAATGCGTCTTTCTGTCAAACCACTTCGATAGTGATAGATACGTCTCAAGCTGAATTATGTGAACAATAAAGTAAATGTTTAGATGGAAATTAATTGTTTTTTTAAGCTCCCATCTAAATCTTAATAAGATATTAATTCTATCATTGATAAGCAGTTCAATTAAAAATATATAATTGCTTGATAATAAACATGATCTTCAAAGGAGAATCGATAAAGACTATTCCATCCACCATCCACTACCTTGCATCTAAGGCTCACTAATTCTGGTTCTAGATTTAGATCTAAGATGATGCACATTCCATCAAGTTAGAACACAATCTGCATATATCTCAAAAGAAGAGATATTAGTCATTGTACTCGAAAAGTAAACAAATGGTTCAAAAGAGTGTAACAAGTTGATCCATAAATAAGATCAGGGGTAGTGGGGTACATCCTTGCTTTCTATGATTAGGTGGTATCAATCTACCAATAAAATAGGATTTAGAAGAAATTGTCTCTAAACTGGATTAGAATTTTGTTTAGACTAGTGGGCATGACACAAGGTCACAGTGTATCGAAGGAGAGAGGAACATTGAACAACTTTTGGAGATCAATAGGAAAACAAGTAGATGATACATTAGTTGATGTATTTTATTCAAGTGCCATTCCATTCAATGTGGTTAGGATTCACATTTTTGAAATGTAATTCAAAAAGTTGCAAAGTTTCGCAAAGGGTACACCAACATCTATAAAGGCCTTCGAAACAACTATTTGGAGAGGTCAAAAGATGGAGTGACTGAGAAATTAGCTGAGATCAAAAGATGGAGTGACTGAGAAATTAGCTAATATCAAAAGATGGAGTAACAAGTTGCCCATATTGAGTGATGGGTAGTCAAATATATGTCAAAGGCCATCAAATAATGTTTTAGAAGCTTGTCCTTAAGGAGTTGTGTTCTTGAAGGTGATTGACACCATGACCCAAAAGAAAACTCCAAAGAATATTTTTCAAATATTGGAGGAAGCCATTCTTGAAGTCAGGGTCAAAAATATGGTTCAAGTGGTCACTGATAGTGCAGAAAATTGTGTGGGAATTGGGAAGCTGATTGTCCAAAAGTACCCACAATTATATTGGAGGCCATGTGCAGCCTATTGTTTGGATTTGTTGCTTCATGGCTAGGATAAATTCTCGTGGATGCATGAAGCAATTCATAGAGAGAGAGAGAGAGAGAAATTGCAAATTTCATAAGAAATCATCGTCTCACACTGAACCTTCACAACCGGCATGCATCTAGGGAGTTGTTGAGGCCTTGTGACACAAGATTTGCTTCATTTTATATCACTTTGAAAAGAGTGATTGAAGAGAAAGTAGCTTTACAATCTGTTATTTGTTCCAATGAATGAGAAAATTCAGCACTTTCTTATGGTCCTAATGGGAAAAACATAGAGCAATTAAACAACAATTTTTGGGAAAGTGGAGCAGAAGTTTTGAATTTATGGGTGCCAATTGTTGATGTGCTTTGTATGGTTGATGGTGACACTTATCTTGGCATACTTTATGAAAGCATGGACTATTGTAAGGAAGCTATTCAAAAAGCACTAAATAATGCCAAAATAGAGTACATGGAAAAATGTGAGACAATCGATCCCAAATTGAAAATGATGCACACACCTTTACTTGTGGCAGCTTGTTATTTGGAGCCTAAGCTATTTCGTGTTGATAGACAAGGTGATTGTTAAATTATGGCAAGCCTTCTAAAATCCATTAATAGGTTTGAACCAGATCTAGCAATTGTAATTTAATTAGAGACCAATGTTGGAAATATAAGGGAGTAGAAGAGATGTTTGAAATGTTGACAGGCAACTATGATATGGTACCGGTTGACATATTTGGCTATGGATGATGGATAACCAATGGAGCACAGACTCTTGAACTACAATGTTTTGCCATTCGAATAATGAATCAAGGATCAAATTCATTAGCTTGTGAGAGGAATTGGAAGTTTCTTTTGACCACATCCATTCCAAAAAGAGAAACAAGTTGTTGTTTGTAAGGTTGAGAAATCTTGTCTACATTCACAATAATTTACAACTACTCATGAAGAAACCAACAAGTGACTCCACATCTTCACAACAACAAATTCTAGAAGACATAGCAATGCCAATTGCAAATGAGCCTAAATATTTTGATGATGATACTAAGTCATCTCAGTCAAGTGCTCTTGATGATTTGGAGCTTTTTTGAAGTTCTAAAGTTAACTATTGATTGTATCTTTTTGATAAAAATACATCTTTGCAATCGTGATTTCACATGTTTCTTATGATTTATTTTTTATAACTTTATCATGGTTCATAAATGTGTCATCTTTTTATAATGATTTCAAATCTATTTAGCAATGTTAAACTATTTTGATAATTTTTGGCTATATTTTTTATACATTTAAAAAAATTATATAAGGGGAATTTAATGCCAATTTTTTTTCCTATAATTTTTCCCTTGCCAAACTTCATTTGAATTTTATTGTCATTGAACACAAACTCGAATTCAAGCCTTGCGACTTAAATTATAAGCAAGTTATGGTAAGCTCTTTTTTTCACCACTAGTTATCTAAGAAAGATTCACTCAAACACCAAGTAATGAAAATCAGGGTCTTATATCTTACTAGTTACATATTACAATTATTAATAAAATATTTTTTGCTTGCGAACACTTGAATATCTTATTTACAAGTTCTTTGTGGGAAGATTGCGGTGGAAATATCCCAATTCTCTAAAAACTATTTCTCCTTTTTTCCCTCAACCTTGTAGCAATTTTTGTTGTGAATGCAATTAAAGTTTGCTTGATGTCATTTACATGAAGAAGCACAATAGGTTGGCTCAACAATGATTCAATGACTTAGTTTATGGGAAATACAACTTTCGACATTGCACAATAAAGTTAGAAGACAAAACAAAAGAGCTTCTTGATTTGGAAGAGATTGATCCCTATAGTGATTGGATTGTGCAAGATGAGAAGTTTGCGTTTACAAAAAACAAAATTGTTGACTTTGAAAGACAGGCTAGGCAGGATGTGGCTATAGCTAGAACAAAAGAAATTTGATTAGATGACATCTATGTGGTTGAGGAGTCATTGCCATCTAGTAGCAGGGTGAAGTCACAAATATAGCTTTCTAAGCTAAGCAAAGAGATATAGCTAAGTGCAAGTAGTAGACCTTTTCCCCAATTTTTCACTAAAACAATAAAGAGAAAATTGTAAAATTTTATAAATTTTAATTTGCCACTTTATGATGATGATTTTCAAAAACAAGCATCATAAATTCGTAATACTTATCAATTAGCTATTCCATAGTAGCATTAATCTTTTGAGGAAAAAATCAGGAAAAATCGGATTTATAAAAAAACATAAAAAATTGTAGAAGAACAATCAAAAACTAATTTTTTTATATATTTAAGGGCATTTTCATAGCATAGAGATATTCAAAAACAAATAAAATAGAGACTTCAACCCATGAATTGTAGAAAATAGATTTCCATAGTTTATATTCGTATCACTGATTTCGTTGCACAAAACATACCACAACAGCATAAATAATAAATAGATAGTGACAGTTGTCAAAATGTCAATTATAATATAGTTTGCAACTTTATAAAGTCAACCTATAAACTAAGCACAAAGTTTGTGGTTTTTCTCTATGCATGCCTTTTATGTTATAAACATTTGCAAACTATAATAGATAATTTTAAGAGATGGCATACTATCTAGTTTGAGGTTACATTTATTAATTTAGTGATATGTCAATCAATTAATCAACAAAAGTATTATAAAATAGCTAAGTTGCTAGTACGGGTATGGTTACAAGATCCCACTAAGTGGAGGTTTGGGAGTAGAGACTTTATTGGGTTTGAGAAGCAGCAATGATAAGTTGAACAATGTGTTAGATGTGAGAAAAAAACCCAACAATAGAAGAGATGGGAGGAAACGTTTCGTTTTCTTGTGGGTCGGAACTGGGAGTTTGGGGGCTATGCCCTTGAAAAAAAAATAGACAGATGAGAAAAGAGACAGTGAAGAGAGCAAGATGGTCTTTGTATTGGGCGAAATGATGCTTTTTGAGGCATTTCAGAGTTTTTGGATGCAAAAAAAATTCAAAAAAGATCAAAATTGGATGACAAAAGGGAGATGGTAGGTAAAATAATATCTAATATTAGAAACTTATGAGTTTTGCTATGAATATTATCACATACAAGCATCAAAAAGAATCTCATAAGCTCTCAAAATCAATCTCCATTTTCAACTAAAGATGTTCATAATGTCTAGCCCATATTAGGCTTTAATAAAAAAACTTGAAATGTTATCGTGTTTTTTAGCAAGAAGAACATTTAGGTATTTTTCGGCCAATTGAAAAATAACAAGGCACAAAATAGAAAAAGAAGGGGTCCTTCAGCTGAATAACTAAATCATAGAAAAATGCAACAAAGAAACTACATTGACAAAGATAACTACTTTGAATTTTTGAAATCACGTCGCTAAAAGACCCTCTAATTTCTATCGATTCTCTCCTATTCCGCGACCAAGAATGCACTAGAGAAGTTGCCCAACATCATTTATAAGACATTTGCAGTGTGGGTTCCGCACCATTTTTAGGGTTGTTGATATTTCATGGTTTTTGCAGCCGATTATACATACAATTTAATTGCAATTTGAACAAAAAAATTGTAGAAAATCGTTGACCGATTTTTCCACAATTTTTGGGGAAAAATCACGCCCTTGCCTGACTCACAATTAATCGTGATCAGTCGTGATTTCTTGGCAACTATTGCTTCTTTAGTATTAATTATAAACTATAAGGGTTCGCTCCTTCCCCATCAAAGTGCCATCTATAATAGTGCATAATAGTATTAAATTTTAAATCTAGTGTACAATATTAATTATATACTTGTTTACAACATAATCTATGGGATGGGGTGTGTAGAGAGCTTGAGTCAAGCCGTGATTTAGAGCAGATTTGCTAGCTGCTTCGACACTATCTCATATGCCCCGCACAATTTAGGATGATTGAGGCCCTTCCAAATTCAGTTGATGACCACCATTGCTCCTCCCACTCCTTTATTTAGGGATTTTTAAAGGTTGAAAAGAAAACTAAGGGACAAAATAAAAAACTATTTCAACTTTGATTCCACATTGACTCTAAACTTGTCTCGAATCAGCCCTATTTTTGAGCAATTAAGTATTTTCATAATTTTTTCTAGGGTTTTGCAAGTTTCTACAACATTTTTTTCACTTTTGTTTTTTTGCCATTTTGGGGGGTTTATAACATGATTTTAACACAATATAAATGCAAAAAATCTCTGAAAAATTGGGTCAATGATTGGTCAACGATTTTTTTGTGAATCGGGATTTTATCAGGGAATAAATCGGCTAGCTCTAGGATTCGGGATTAATCAAGTATAATCGTGATTTTTTGCAGACTATTGCTTCTTTGAGCTATTCTATGCACATTGAAATATGATTTTGTATTTTTTTTATTATCAAATTTAATAGAAAACACTTCCCCAATGTTCTATAAACTCATTTGATACATTTTTCCAACTTAAAATTGTGTTTTTTAAGAAACGCAGGCATTTTTCAAAGTTGGGGAGTCAGAAATTTTTGGTCTCCAAGCCAAGTTGAATTAGGTGAACTATGATAATTAGTACCAAGTAACCATGTTATGCTTGTTATTGAATCCAGATAAATTTCAATTACTAGTATCAATAGTAAATTAAAGACAAGGTTACCATAGTCCATTGGAAATGTAAACAAATTTGGAAAACCTATTAAGCAAAATTTGAAATCAACATTTCTAGTCACACTTAGTGATTCATCATCAAGATGAAAAGGATGTGTATAAATTGTAGATTAGATCTCATTGTATTAAGTACATTGATGACAAGTTAGAAAGATAAAACTAATTAAATGCAAAAAAGCCTTTATACCATTAATTAATTAATTAATTATTGACAAGCAGCTCTCAAATATTGTGAAAAAATAAATTTACATCAATTAATATCAATTATATGAATTCTCTTTTTTTAAGTAGGTGCCACAATTCAGATTATGAGTTTACCTAATAAATTCAATGGTTTCCTTTATCAAATTTTCAAAAAAAGTGCTCTTCACTCCTACAATCTTCAGAGTTTCAATATAAATATGATATTTAATTAGTTCTCTACTAATGCTGACTTGATAAAACTGATCATGTTTTTTATTAGCGACATGCTCTTTTTGACCCTAGTCTATATGGAATGATCAATTTCACCAATGTATAAGTGGGCCTAACATAGGGTCCCACAAGAGCAATCAACTTGGTAAACATCACATTTTGGGGTTGGTTTGAGTCAATCCTTGGAAGACTTGATTACCTTCCTCAGCTTACCGGATTTGTGGGTTTGGGTATAGAATCGGGTTTGGATTCAAGTTCAATTCGAGTTCAGGTTCGACCCTGGGTTCGAACCCAAGTGCCCAAGCCAAACTCAGGCGAACACAGGCGTTTCCAGCACTGTCCTCAAAATTGGTCCTTAACATTTGCTTATTCACAGTATCAGGAAAGTGCACTATTCATAATGCCATACTTTATTTGCAGCCTTTTATTCGGAAAACAATAATATATCTTGGATGTCATAATCTTGTGATGTTGTAAGTGGGTTGGCTTTTCTGTAAAAAGTGTCATAATTTAAATTCCATTTTTTAATAAACTGAGGAGCATGTTAATTATATATTGATGTGTAAAAGCTTGAGGAGGGTTCCATTCTGAACACCCTGTGGGGTCTACTTGAGAGCTGAACTTGGTAATTACTTTATACAAGTGAAAAAAAAGCTAAGTAGATGTGATCTACAGTCCTGTGTAATTTGTTGCCTCTATTGATTTGAAGATATTTTTTAATTTTTATTTTCTGCATTATATTGTTCACTTTTATGCAATTTTCTATAGTAGTCTTTTGTAACTTCAGAAATGATATCTTCTTTCTTTGCTTGAAGCTTCTATTTAATATCAAAATGCTTTGAAATGATTCATTCCAGTGTATTGAAGAATGCAGTTATCTGATATATGCTTTCTAACTTGCATTTTCCTTTATTCTCTATATGTTGGCATTCCCAAAATCACCCTGTACTACTATGCATACATTCCATATGCCAGTTGAAAATGATTTTTGCCCATTTCTTCGAAGTTTTATTTTATATATACGGGCTTACCCATACCCAAGTGGAAAATAAGTTGCCATACTCGAACTTGTATCTCATACCCACACCTATACCCGAGTCGGCAACTTAGTGTGGAAGAAAGGTAGAATTCATGTTCTTTTTCTTCAAAATTCTTGAAATCTTGTTGGAGATACCCTTTATGTAAGGTAGAAAAGCCACTGTAAACTTAAAACCTTAATTTGCAACTTGTTTCTATAGTTTTCTTCTTGATTGGATTTTATGGTCATGGTAAATGGATAGAAATGGGCACAAAATGACTTTTGGAGTGGAATTTGCCTGATCCAACTCTGTGGATGATGCTGCCTTTTACTACTTATTACCAATATACACTTCAACCAACTGCAAGTCTGCTAACTAGATCTTAAGAACTTGCCACTATACAGTATGAATAATAAATAATGCCTTGAGGTAATTGAAAGTTTTCGCCTTTGTAATTGTTGCAAAGGATGGACTGACTGTAGTGTGTTGTCAATGTTGTGTGTTGCTAATAGAAAATCCCTGAAAGAAAACAAGTTACAGATTTTTATGAGAATTGGCATAGCTTAATTTGATTTTTGGGACCATTTAGATGATCGCAGTTAAATCTGGTTGGGAAGTGACAGGTGGATGGTAGATGTTTGAATGGGAGGGAAGAGGCCATGTACTAAGGGGACAAGTGTCAATGCAATAAGCGAAGAAGTGAAGATATGGCAGAGGGTCTGTATGGAATTGAGGGGAAGGCAGTGGATGATGGGTGTTAGGAGTGAGGAGAAGGGTTAGGGAAGTAGAAGCAGAGTTGAAAATGAAACGAATTATGATCTGTAAACTAGGAATAGTCCACACACCAAACATCAACATATAGATTTGGACATAAAGACTACAATTCTTAAGCAATGTTAAAACTCAGAATATAAAAGGAAATAAGAGTAAAACACATCAGCACAGAATGAAGACAAGGATTTACATTGAAGAAATGCACGTGTGGGAGAAAACTCTGCCAAAGTGTGAGCTACAACTTGCCTAAAATCCATGACTCCAATGGCAATTACAATCTCAAGTCTCTTGGACACACAACCAGCTTAAATCTGATTTGTTCAGTCCCTAAGATCACTTGCAAACTCTCTAAACATCTTACTGTTCTATTCTTGCCTCAACACAATCTAGTGGAACCATGAATTCTCTCAAATTCACTTCATCCCAATTGCATGCCTTCCAATTGATGCCTAATTCAAGCTTAGAATAGCACATTAATGCTTTTCAATGCAAAATGGAATATCATAATTCAACGTAAGTCAAACAGATGAGGAAATTGGAACATCACCAGTCATTTTCTGTCGCATAACAAAATTGCTACTTGCCATCATAGGACTATTACAAAACCATTGCTTTTGATTGGAATTAACACTATCAATTAAGAAATTGCAACAAAGAAAACTACAGCTTCTTTCTAAACAAAATCATCTCAGTAATTACAAAACCACCACCTATTGGAAACTGGCAGTTTCTCCCAAAGGCCAAAATCACTCCTTTCTCCCATTTTTCTCTTTTGATAAAGCTTAATTTAATGTCCCATACCATTCTAAACATTCTCCAACATCCAATTCTCTTGCTCTGTCCCAAAGCTCTTCTTCCTTCACCAAATGTTCTCCTTGAGTGGAATGCTGTTGCCAAAAGCTATAGAGACTCAAAATAGAAGAGATGTTCCTCTAGACATATGCCCTGTCTACCATCTCCCCTTGCACCACTCCAACCAAGACCCATAAAACCTCTGTCTCCAACTGTCCAAATGATTTGTTAATGTTAGAGAGCTTGAAATTGTTGAAGAAACAATGTCAACATTCTCCTTGCTCCAAGATGAATGACCTCTTGGTGCTCCCACTTGCATTTGAAAGCACTTCACATGAAGCGTTGTCCACCTCCGCACAAGCCATACCTGTTGGCCCTTTGGAAGTACACAATCTCCTATCATACATGTAGGGATTGCCAAACACAACTCTACACACTCATAGATCCAACATGATGCAGTCAAGCACAGAGGGACAAATGAATGGCAACAGATCTGATCAATACTGATGTCAGACATGTCAAGGGCCATAATGATAATGGCAAAAAATTCTAGCACCTGCCAAGCAAACTCTATAGATTTATACAAATCTTTTCCCTCAACATTCCAATCATATAGATGATGCTCTTGAGCCTTCTTCTGCTTCTATTCTGATTGAAGATCCAACCTCTTCTCTTGCTCCCACCATTCGTATTCACCTCCTCTCTTGTTCCATTGACAATTTGACTGTTTCTCTTAACACGCATCTTTCTCCTTCCTCTTCTCCTCCTCTTATAACAGTTTCATTTTCCAAGATCCTTGCTGATGGCTACAATCTAGACCATTAGGAAGACAACGAATCAAACACTTTGATTCTGGACCAACAGTATGGAGACCATAGCTTATTTCATTTGTCAAGATGCTGATTAGGATAGTTCATTTGGATATTATCTGCCAAGGCCACTGTAGAATCACTTGTGGATGTGTAAATGCTGCTACTTGAATATCTTCAAATGACAACGAATTATAGTGTATTTTGGAGTAGCAGAATATAAAAGACTGGAAAAAATGAAAGCAAAAACATGACACAACAATTTTGCCCTCAAAACCTGGTGTGGAGTAAACCAACTTGGTAATGTCAATTGATCGACAATTCTTATCTTCATCAAATAGGGAACTTACAAAGAGATATATGGAGCATCATTCTCAACTCTCTATGCTACATATTACTCAACGCTCAATGGAGCGTTGAAATTAGTGTTACATCGTTGGTTATTCTTTCAATTATTTACCTCTCTCACTCACTCATACATCCATACACTCTTTAACTTATATTTTTCGGCATATAGACCCTTTCAATTCTTGCTTATGCAGCTTCAAGGTATCCTTTCATACCCCAAATGATCCCTAGTTGTCAAGAAGTTGAAGACAACAATTTCTTAGACATTAAATTTCAGTCACTTTCAAGAGAATCACCATTTGTAGGAAAAAGCAGCCACTAACACAAGAATTAACTACAACTATCATGAGAAGTCACCACTGAAATAGGCAAGACTTTCAATATGGCAAAACTACTCCCGCCAGAAGCAAAATTGCCAAATTGCAGAACAACATCAACGATTTATCAGTTTGAGTTGGGAGAATTGATGTCTTAATGGATTTTTCACAATGTGCTTGTTTTTCCTAACACCTATAATTGTTTTTCATTTGGCTTCTGGATGGGTGTCGGTTTTGAGGCCCAAAAGTTTCGCATCATCCTATGCAATGACATTCCTCAGCCTTACTTTGTCAATGAACAAATAGCATGGTTTCTCTTCACCCACTCCAACACTTACTGTGAAAACTCGTCATTCTTCAGCACCCATGGGTACCACTACCAACACAAAATTAATGCTCAAACAAGTTGAAAGTCAAAACACTAGGATTTGTATTTTGCTCCAATTCAGCTGCAAGAAGTAAAGTTCAAGTAAGCAGTTTCTTTTGTGTGCAACATTCTCAAACATCATGGGTGCCAACCTTGTGATGATTATAGCATTTCTTTCTTTTCCCTTTGCCTTGCTTTGGATCTAAATTCTTGATTGAGACTTCATCTATGGCTTTGGTAAAGGTTGCCTATTTTGAGGTGAGTGGTGGAAGCTTGAATTGTTGCTTCACAATTTGCTCTTGTGTGGGGCCAAAATGAGTCTCAGCTTTTCTACTTGATCTTTGATGTTAAAATAAGCTGCCAGTTTAGGTCATGTCCAAAATTTGGATATATGATGCAGTAGATTTTATTTTACAAATTCACGCACACACACACACACACCAATACTCAATATAATTGTAATTTACACATTAAAACATGCATAAAAAGAGTAATACTCATAGTAGCAAAAACAGACCATCTCATAATTTGCACAAGAAAATATTCATAAATTCATTAATTTATCAACCATCAATACCAAATGAAAATTACAATCAATAATTTCATATGGCTCTTCATTGAGAGCATCAAATTCAAAATTTGGTTCATTTGAACCACATCAGCTGCAGTGCCACTCCTACCAGCCATGTCATGTGTAGAATTTGTTTCATCTAAAGGAACTAGGGCAAGTTGTGCAATTGAAGCAATTAAATCAGCACACTCAAGAATTAGATCCCAATTCCTCGTGGCCCCCTTATTGTAATCAGATGTCCTATGTGACAAGACACATGAGTTGGAGGGCACATAGACCAAATACTTGAGTATTTTGCAGCAAACTAATTGCACTTAACTAAGTGGATAAAGAAGTATGTACTCCAATTCCATGAAATGAAGGTAGAGATGACTAGCTTTAGGCAAAAGAAGTGTATAGCAGCCAATTTAGAGTGAAATCAGGATAGTTATATGGTTTTATTAAAAAGATTTTAAGCAGTTTTAGGGTTGGTAGCTAATGGGTCCACCCAAGTCTTGCCCATGGTTCATTCTGAGCACCCCAAGTACCTTGTGAAAGCCCACAAGTTATCCAAGGTGTATTACAGAAAGCAATAACACAGAATGATTCCCAAAATATTCAATATTTACTAAGGAGTGAGAGTCTCCTTCAAAAAGAGTTACAAAAGATCTATTTTTAAAAGATAAGATCAACAACTAAGAAAGCAAAGGATAGAAATGACAACTATAAGAACAAAGAATATTCCTATACTCTATCCTAATGACTTATTTGACCATTATAAATTAATATTAAAATATTACTTTAATATCCTCACTTAGTGATCAATCCTACACCAAATTTATCCCAAAATTTTATAAATTTGTTAGGACTAGAAGACTTGGTAAGAATGTCTACAGTTTGGTCCTTAGTTGGGCAATAGACATCATCAATCCATCTTCTATAAGTTGTCATATGAAATGACAATAAAGCTCCACATGTTTGGTATGCTCATAGAGGACTAGATTCTTGGCAAACTTTAGCACCCCTTGATTGTCACAAAACAAGGGTGAAGGCTCTGTTTGAGACATTTACATGTCTAAAAACATCCTTTGAATCCATATTGTCTTCCATGTTGTTTTGATTGTTCCCCGATACTCCTTTTGTCGAGGAAAGATCTATTGCTTGTTGCTTCTTACTTGTCCATAAGACTGCACCCATACCAAGGCTGGAAAAACATCCATAAGTGGATTTCCTATCATCAATAGAACCTGCCCAATATGAATCTATGAACCCAACCAGCCTAGGATCTTTGCTTTTGCTATACAAAATGCCAAAGTCAAGTTTCAATTTCACATATCTCAGCACCTACTTTGTTGCAACCCAATGTTTTTCCTTAGGTACCATCATGAATCTGGAAAAGTAACTCATAATATAGCTCAAATCAGGTCTAGTAGTAGTAAGATAGATAAGGTTGCCCACTAGTTGCTTGAATGCTGACTTATTCATTACCTTTCAATATACTTTGGCTGAAACCTTCAACCCTTTTTCAATAGGTGTAGACAATATTTGCAATCTATAATTCTAAACTTGTCAAGCAAACTCCTAGCATATTTTGATTGAGAAATAAAAATACAACCACCTGTGTGCCAAACCTCTACACCTACACAATAATGTATAATGTAGGAGGCTTAAGTCTGCCATGTCCAAAGTTGTACTCAAATTACATTCAATTTGTTTAATCAAATGTGCATCACTACTGGTAATGATGATATCATCTATGCAAATGATGCCACCACTTATATTGTACCATCCAAATGGAGAATAGCAAACTTGATAGCATCATCCTCTATCATGAAGCTGAGTGAAAGATATGTGTCTAGTTTTTGGACCCAAGCTCAGCAATGACCTTCCCTAAGCCATCAAAAGTCAGGAGAGTCAACTTACTCACCCTTTTCTATAGATCTTTGTTAAATTGTTGCATAGGCTGTCTCCCTCTTGATCCATTTCTAGCATTATGGAATTGTATGAATAGAATTTGAAGCCTAACTTCTGAATCAAGTCTTGAATAGGCATCTATGCAAGCATTAAAATCATTTTCTGTTGGATTCAGCTCTTCCTCTTCATATGTCAAACTCAACTCTAGGCAAGAATGAGGATTGTGTGTGTCTGGCAGCCCTATTGTTATTATTTTCAAATCCATTTTGATTTGAGTTGCTACCTTCTACGCCATTATTATGTGTAGACCTGATGGGATTGCTTGAATTATTCATGTTCTACAACATTGGAGGAGTATTTGTGTTGTTTACTCTTGTTTTTCCATGTGTTCCTGCATTTATACAATTTTTTGTTACATTCTCATTGTGAGATTTTGCCAAGATCAAGGGCACAATGAAAAGCACACAAAAGAGAGACAATAGTTTGACAAGAACAAACTGTATTCTCATCAATATGCAAATGATCAACTGGATTAACCAATACAATGAATATGGGCCTGCATATATAGGCAAGGCCAAATGGATATGTGAGCACACAATCATGACATGTGGCTCAATGAGAAACAAGGGTAGGTAAGAAAAAGTAGGGGTAGGTAGAAGAAATAATATAATATTCCACAAGAAGTGGATCACCCACCGAATGTGGAATGTAACAGCAAGACAAGACCACAGAAGGTGGAATTTCTCCTACAAGCATCATCCCTATGTGCACACTTCCCTAAGTGTCTCATATCCAAACTACGATGAGATGCATTATCCTAAGTTAACTTAAGTAAACTGTAATTATATCCTATAAGAATAAATAATTACACCAACACTCATGAAAGAATGCCAATTATCATCCTCATCTAACATCTTATCTTTGTCTTTAATTCTGAATACGAACTGTTGTGACTCAACTTCTAATTTCTTCCTGTATCGAAAGGTCACTGATCCCTTGAGCTCATCTCCATACCCAAAGTCTAGCAAACAGGCTGGTAGGACAACCTGGCTCTAATGCCAATGTAGTAAACCTAGGATTTTAATTCAACCTAAATTTCCACTTCTAATTGCAAATTGTAACTCAAAAAATTATATAGAATTATAAATGTTGACAAATGCACAATGAAATAATAATGTCATTAACAACTGGAAATTCAGTGGTTAGCTGGAAAAAGAATTTCTAACACAGATCTTACAAATTATGCCTCTCTATAAGGTGATTTGCATGTTTGAACAATACGACATTTTCTTTTCATCAAACCCTCTCTTTTCTGGATTAGAAGTGAATATAAAGCTCTCTGTTGACTGAAATGTATGGTTGGGTGGCTATGCACCTATGTAGGTGACATTTCTTCCCAAACGCTCTATTAAACTCAAATCTAAAATGTGACAATGGATTGGATAGTGGCATCGGAGGTCTTCAAACTATAACCATCAATATCCCTCTCCTATGATGGTCTAAGCACTCAAATGATTAAGGAACAACAACCTAGCTAGCTAAGGACTTCAAATGTGTTTTGAGATCTGCTCGCCTAGTTCTCTACTTAGTTATCATAAGACATTGAACCCTCATAAATCGTCTAACTTGCCTACATTAACACTCTTCCAATCTGGTAATAAGTGTGATTGCACGAGGTCCTTGTGTTGTGACATTTTCACACATCGCCCCATTGCAAATGGGGACCCCCTACTTTTTAGGCCCTCTCAGTCTTTTGTTTTGGTTTTTGGGGTCTTCTGGCAACAGTCTCGTCAGTCTCTCTACTTTGCAAGTGTTTGAGGGTCATATTGATTAAGTTTGCTTTTCGTTTGAGCTAATTTGGTTAAGTCCAGGGCCTGTTTTGGTCATTTTAGGGTTTTGTACTTCGGTCCTAGATTTTAGGGGTTTCTTTTAGGGTTTTTGAAAAACTGAACTTATAAACTGGAATCAAGACCTCTCAAGGAACCTCCCAGTAAAATTTGGGCCAAAACAAAGCAACTTTCTATTTTTAGAAAGTTCCTATTTTTCAAGGATTTTACCGAGTCCCAGAATGTCTTCATTTTGCCAAAACTCAAACTTACTATTTTTAGTAAGTGTTTTTCTGACCTATTTTGCCCAAACCCTGACATTTTGAAACACTTACTATTTGGGAAAATCTATTTTTGGCAGGTTCTTCACAGGAAAACATCGAAAACTGAACATCCCTAAAGACATTAAAGACTGAACATTCCTTAAGATCATTTCTAAATCCGGAAGAGTCAGAAGGCAGACAAGTTGGATCAAAAAAATAGTTAAGTGTGGAACTCCTATTCCAGAAGAGGAAAGCATGCAAAATCATCTAAGTCTAGAAATTCACATCAACCCACCAATGTCATCCTGATCCGGAAATGGCCTGAAATTTGACTAAGTCTGAAAATTTGAAAGATCTTCTAAAATCCAGAATTTGCATTATAATTCCTAGGGATCTGAAACCACTCTCAAACATCTTGCCAACATGTATGAAATATAACTTAAAGTATAACTTATACTTAAATGTTATATTTCATATATATATATATGTGTCCTCAATTGGTAGAAAACATCAAATTCCTCCACAAGCATGGAAATCCGCCCAGGTAGGGGTGAAGGGCACCAAAATGAAGGTTCCTTGGAAATCAAGAAATGGAGGGAATTCCATCTCCAACCCAAAATGCCACCCTAGGAAGTCAAAGGGCACCAAAACTACTTTGTCATGGAATTCATAAAAACGTCAAAGTTCCTTCCTCCTAGCAAAATGCAGTCCTACCCCTCAGGAGGGTGCCAAAGTCAAGAAGTCGTGGAAGATAGTAAAATGTATGAATTCCTTGGACAACTCAAAATCCCGCCCAGGAAAGTCAAAGGGCGCCAAAGCATGGTCAACAGGGAGAATGGAAAAAAGTGTGAATTCCTCCACCTATGCAAAAATCCGCCCAAGAAGGTCATAGGGGGCCAAATCCAAGGGATGATGGATAATTCAAACAAAGCATGAATTCCTCCTTCAGTGTGAAATTCCACCCATGTGCATGAAAGGGCGCCAAAATGCCTAGGCTTTGGAAAATGTGTAAAGGATGAATTCCTTCATCAAGCCAATTCAGCGCCCAAGTTCAAAGACAAGAAAGGAAGGTTTAAATGATGATGAAATTTCTCCTCCAAGATGATTCCATGCCCAAGAATATCGGAAGACTCCCATGGCCAAGGATGAAATGATGAATTCCATGTAATGTCCCCACTTCTTAAATGATCTACCAGGATGGGGAATTCACCTGACACCCATCTCCATTGGTGAATTCTAGTGTTTGGGGATGATTTACTTGCCAAAGGGAACCATACACTTAGTCATTTTTATGACTTTGGTAAGTTAATCAAGTAACTTTATAAATTAAAGTTATAAAAGCACTTTTTCTAAAAATAGAAAAAAGCTAAGTTACAAGTTATTATAAAACAACTTTATGAAATTACCTTGGCACATTTACCTAGGTGGTTTTATAATATTAAATTGGCCCCTCTTTAATGACAAATAATCCCTCAAGTTGGGCGTACAAGTTTGGAGGATTAAGATTCCATTTGGAATCTTAAAAGATGCTTTTATGGGGTTCGAATTAGGGCAAAAGGATTAAAGAGATGGAAAAGGATTTTGGAAGTCATTATGCATTGGTTATTTTTTTTAGCATTGGTAATTTGCAGGTCTGCAACTTTCCTGAGATCTTTAAGTTTGGGACGATACCCTCAAATTTGGCTTCAGAAGGACGAAATCCCTTCTACATGCACCACGTGGGACACATTAGAAGCTTGTTTCAGGCCATTGAAGGGCCCATTCAGCAAGCAAACCTGGGAATCAGCATTTCTTGAAAATCACGATCAGATCCAGGCGGATAATTGTGATTTTTCAGTCCATATTTGAAGTCTATGCAAGCCGTACCATTTCCCCATGCTGGTCGTACCATTCCAGCAGCTTGGGGTTTGCAATAAAATAAATTAGAAGGTTTTGGAGGCAGGGTTTGTGAGCAAAATCATTGTCAAGCAATAGGGGAATCAGTTGGTTGATTAAATTGATCATATCTCAGCTTATTTGGGAGCTATCAGCAATTCATTGGGAATTTGGTGCCAAATCCTGGTGGTTCTCCTAGCAAGAATTTGGGAAAAGCTTCATCTTTGCATTCCACTTCCTAAATTGTTTTTGTTATTTATTAGAGTGATGAATAGAGCTTATTAAAGTTGTTGATGTGCGTTGGAGACTCTTGTAGCAGCAGTTGTAGTCAATAACACAGCCTCTCCAGGCAGGGCATGGGACCTCTAGTAGGCCATATTTGACATTAATGTATTGAAATCCAATAATCTCTTGCATTTAGTATTTTCTGTTAATAAAATCAGAAATCTGACAATTGATTTCAGTCAGTTGTTTCTTTGTATCGCATTGTTATTTCCTTTATGCCTTGTCAAAAACCCAAAAACAACCAAAAACTGGAAAAGAACTTACAAAAATCTGAAAACACATTCGCTGGTCAAAGAGCCAAAATTGGAAACGTTCAGTAGTTTGGATCAGAATTATAAGCAGGGATCTTTCAGTGGTATCAAAGTGATGATCTTGCCAACTTGAGGATCATCAAAGTAATTCTATGCAGCGGGGCAGATTTGGTACCTACAGATATTACACACGCAGGAGACCTAGAGTGGATTTAAATTTTGTCACAGAACCACCCTTTGAGACTAATATGGTTGATATACCTGAAGGACAGAGGAGCCCACCCAGACAGGAGAGACAGATTCCACTCAATTCTGATGAGATTATGAGGAGCTTGGCTGAAGCACAGCCAAGAATTGTTGAAGCAATCAACAAGTTACAGGACACACTTGACAGAATAGATTTGGGAAATAATAGGAGAAGGCACAGGTGTCGTAGCAAGACAGTTTCAGCTGCAGGAAGTAGGGGCAGCAATAGAATTCCATCTTCCCTGAGTAATGCATCCATCTTACCACGGAGGGACAGGACCCATAGTAGGACAGTAGATAGACCTATGCTCCCACAGTTCACTCCTAGAGATGTACCACCGTTGGCTGAGCCTTAGAATGGAATCACCTTCCAAGACACAGTTATGGCTACCAAAGATGGGTGGGCATGTCTACCAGCACATGTTAGAGATGCATTCCCGTTGCATCAATATTGTATGCAGCGTCGTGATTCCATGAGGGGACAGAATGACAGGGGACCCAGACAGCGATGGAATAATGATCTAAAGAAGGTTACAGATAAGCTGATTTTATCCACTTTTGATGGCAGCGGTTCCACTAGTGCACGTGCGTGGGTTCACAAGCTAGATATATACCTCTCCTTGAAACCCATGGCTGAAAATGAGGTTATTCAGATTGTTGTCCTGCATTTGGAGGGTGTCGCATATGACTGGTGGCACCATGGATTGGTCATGCAGAATCACGCCCTTATTCATTCATATGCAAAGTTCACAAAGAGACTAATTTCCAAATTTGATAGGAAGGACGTGGAACTTTACTACAGGGATTTAGCTCTCTTGAAACAATCGGGACATGTGGATACATATATTAATGAATTTCAGCGTATAGTAGTGATGGTACCTGAGATGCCTGTTAGGAGGGTAATTATGCTCTTCATAGAGGGACTTCATGAGAGATACCGTGGTTTGGTTAAGGCTTTGAAGCCTAAGACTCTGCAGGAGGCTATACAGCTTACCTTGGATTTGGACACCACACCTCCACCTTCTACATCTCAGCAGAACAAGAAATCTTTCGAAGGTTCTAAACCTTCTCAGAGTTCATCTACACAGTTACCCAATGCACAACCTCCTCTTAAGATGGATCATGAGTCACGAAATGAATTAAGGAGGAAGAAATTGTGTTTCTCATGCAAGGAGCCATGGGAACCAGGTCATAGATGCCTTGGAAAAGGCAAGGCACATCTTATAGAGGTTTTTTCTGATGGTGAGGATGAGTAGATGCGGGATACAGGTGATGAGGACACATTGGCTTCTGCCAACGTTACGATTGCATCATTATACGGAGTACCTTGGTATTACCCCTATCGATTGAAAGGACCTCTTAGGGGGTAGCTAGTGGATTGCTTGGTGGATACTGGTGCTACTTACAACTTCCTTAGTGAGCAGACTAAAGAGAAATTTGGATTACAGGATGAGAATTTTTTAGGATTTAGAGTGACTGCTGCTAGTGGTAATACCTTGAGTTGCACTATGAGAGTTTCTCAACTTAGCCTTCAGTTGGGAACTTATCTCTTGACTGATGATTTCTATACTGATAGAGCAATATGATGTGGTTCTTGATATGCAGTGGCTACAATCCATTGGTAGGTACACATTTGATTATAATAAGATGCAGTTAGAGTTCTCAGTGGATGGGAAGGAAGTGGTGTTGAGAGCTTCAACGGAAGGAAAGCCTAAAAGAATGACAGCATGCTAGTTGGAAGCTAATATTGATGCATCTTGTAGTAAATCAGATTTTGTGCACTTTGGAACTGCTGATATAGAGCAATCCCAGAGGTTGAATGAGGATTGGTTGGCAAGAGCACGACATGCCAAATTGATAGCCCAACAAGCTAAGAAGCATCTCCTTCATATTCATGACATTTGCCACATGGATGATAAGGAGAAATTGGAATTGTATTATTCTGATTTTTCAGTTGGTGCTGGTCAATGTCTATCTAGTGTTGATGAAACTGAATACGAGATTAAAGAATGGACAGCAAAGAGTGAGTTTGTTTGTACCGGCTTTGAGAACTCCAAGGGTATGGGTACAAGTTCTAATCTTCAGATTTGTAACAGCAGTGAATTATTGTTCCTTCATCATGGCATTGATGCATATAATCACGGGTCAGTGAGCCATAGAAATTCTGCAGTGATGAATACACGTGACACATGCTTTGACTCTTCCTATGATGGCATATATATTTCACCTTTGAGTTTGCTACTGGTTACTCTTAGGGTGGTAGCGCTATCCTTTCTGTGCGAAGGGTTATTTGACATCATGCTCTCCTACTTCAGGTACTGTAGCAGATTTCTCATCTTGGTATGGGATCCGGGAATTGATTTGCTTGGGAAATTTTATCAGAGTGGAGCAGCGTGTTGCTTGATATTGCTTGAGGGCAAGCAATCCCGGGAAGGGAGGACTGTAATGTCCCCACTTCCTGAGTGATCTACTAGGATGGGGAATTCACCTAACACCCATCTCCACCGGTGAATTCTAGTGTTTGGGGATGATTTACTTGCCAAAGGGAATCATACACTTAGTCATTTTTATGACTTTGGTAAGTTAATAAAGTAACTTTATAAATTAAAGTTATAAAAGCACTTTTTCTAAAAATAGAAAAAAGTTAATTTACAAGTTATTATAAAACAACTTTATGAAATTACCTTGGCACATTTACCTAGGTTGTTTTATAATAATAAATTGGCCCCTCTTTAATGACAAATAACCCCTCAAGTTGGGCGTACAAGTTTGGAGGATTAAGATTCCATTTGGAATCTTAAAAGATGCTTTTATCGGGTTCGAATTAGGGCAAGAGGATTAAAGAAATGGAAAAGGATTTTGGAAGTCATTATGCATTGGTTATTTTTTTTAGCATTGGTAATTTGCAGGTCTGCAACTTTCCTGAGCTCTTCAAGTTTGGGACAATACCCTCAAATCTGGCTTCAGAAGGACGAAATCCCTTCTACAGGCACCACGTGGGACACATTAGAAGTTTGTTTCAGGCCATTGAAGGGCCCATTCAGCAAGCAAACCTGGGAATCAGCATTTCTTGAAAATCATGATCAGATCTGGGCAGATAATTGTGAGTTTTCAGTCCATATTTGAAGTCTATGCAAGCCGTACCATTCCAGCAGCTTGGGGTTTGCAATAAAATAAATTAGAAGGTTTTGGAGGCAGGGTTTGTGAGCAAAATCATAGTCAGGCAATATGGGAATCAGTTGGTTGATTAAATTGATCATATCTCAGCTTATTTGGGAGCTATCAGCAATTCATTGGGAATTTGGTGCCAAATCCTGGGGGTTCTCCTGGCAAGAATTTGGGAAAAGCTTCATCTTTGCATTCCACTTCCTAAATTGTTTTTGTTATTTATTAGAGTGATGAATAAAGCTTATTAAAGTTGTTGATGTGCGTTGGAGACTCTTGTAGCAGCAGTTGTAGTCAATAACATAGCCTCTAGGCAGGGCGTGGGACCTCTAGTAGGCCATATTTGACATTAATGTATTGAAATCCAATAATCTCTTGCATTTAGTATTTGCTGTTAATAAAATCAGAAATCTGACAATTGATTTCAGTTAGTTGTTTCTTTGTATCGCATTGTTATTTCCTTTATGCATTGTCAAAAACCCAAAAACAACCAAAAACTGGAAAAGAACTTACAAAAATCTGAAAACACATTCGCTGGTCAAAGAACCAAAATTGGAAACGTTCAGTAGTTTGGATCAGAATTATAAGCAGGGATCTTTCATTCCACCATGCAAAATGAATTCCATTCTCAAGCTTGAAAACTTGGAAAATTGTCCAAGTCATGAAAATCCAAGGGTTAGTCAAGGAGGAATGAAAAACAGAAATCCCCTCGAGAATTATTTTGAAATTTCCATTTTTAGACACCAAATCTTATCAGATCCGAAAAGTTTTGCAGATTTGGACTCGTGAGATAATTCTCTCTCTCCTGGACCTGGGTCCTAAATTTTAGGAAAATTCCTAAAAGATAGGAAATGTGGCGAATTGGTCAAAAAGCTCCTTGTGGACATGATGAATTCAAAGAGCACAAAAAGTTCCTTCCTCAAGAAAGAAATGCGCCCAAGGTGAAGAATTCCAAGAAAGTTGAAAAGCTGACTAAGTGTTGGAAATTCCTTCCTTCACCACAAAATTCTTGGAAAAGGTGAAAATTTGGCTAAGTGCAGGAAATTCC